>NW_026871360.1:0-231149 GCF_028564815.1 Eubalaena glacialis | reverse complement strand
TTTGTGGGTTTTTTAAAGTAATTTATGTTTAGAATCGGGCTTGGCTGCTTTTCCCTGCTGTGTTGATGCCGCTTTACACCCTCTTGATTCACTTGCAGAGAGATATCGATACATAGGTTTTCAGATTCGTACTAGTCAGAATTATTCTTGTGCGGTGACTAGGGGGTGTTGAGTCCAGTTCACTGAGCAGGGAGTAGGCCTTGTCTATTACATATTTGGCTTATGGAGCGGTGTCTGAGCTAATTTCAAACCCTTGTTTTATGCATCACCCCACCTCACCTTTCCCGTTAAGCAGCCATAGTGTGTCTTCTAAAGGTGTGACTCTGTTCTGTTTTGTAATTCAGTTCAAGTGTAGCGATTTTGACATTCCCTCTATAAGCGATATCTTAGGATAAGTGTCTTTTTCTGTGTGACTTATTTCACTTAGAATCATCGTACCTAAATCCACACATCATGCTGCTAACTAGCCTTATGACATTGATTTCATGGCTGAGTGATATTCCATTGTGCCAAGTACCACCATTTCTTTATCCATTTTTCTCTTTCCTGGGATATTGAAGGTGTACCGAAGCGGAGGTTCTTGGAAACAGAGCAGCCGTAAACTTTAGGGTGCCTGTGTCTTGTTGATTTTTAGTTTTCCCAATTTATACGCCCATGAGTGGAAGTGCCCTATGCTCTCTACGCTGTGTTTATTACTTGTTTCAGGACACACCGTACTCTTCTCCAGAGTGCCTGTTGGCAATTTATATCCCGCCCATCAGCGTAGCAAGGCTCCCATGTCTCCATGGCCTGTCCTGCTTTTCTGGTTTTTACTGTTTGTTCAGCATGGCCCTTTTGACCGAGGGCAAGCGAGACTTCTTTGTAGCGCTGATTTGCCCTTCCGGCTTGCTTGGTTGGCCAAAAAGGGCGTATGCGTTTTTTCCTGAATATATTCAGGAAAAAACGCATACGCCCTTTTTGGCCAAGGGCATCATTGTCAACGTTTTGCCGCTTTTCATGTGCTTTAAAGGCGAGTCGAATCTACCTCCTGAAATCTGTTTCCTGCAAATCTGCCTTGCTTTCAAATCCTCTTCGTTGCCTTCCCTCAATATATTTGTGGACGAGAGTTCTCATTTATAACTCTGCACGTTTGTGAATTGCAGTGCCCCTGAGCTCCATTTGTCTCCTCGCTTTTTTGGGAGCTGGCCGCAAAAGCGCAGGATTGCTTCAGGCCCTATTTTGGTTCTGGGGGGCAGGCTGAGCCTGTGGTTCATTCTTCTTCCTGATGGGAAAATGGAGTGACCTGTGCCTGTCCCAACACCTAGGGCTAGTCTTTCGTTGGTTCCCCGTCTTCCCGTTCATCCTCAGGACAAATTGCAACCTGGACGAAACAGTAGGTTAAAGGTGCTGATTCTCCAAGTAGGGAGATGGTTAGTCAAGCGGCTGGAATGGCGAACCCGAGCACAAGGAGAGGAGAAATGAGGTGCGTTTCAGAAACCTTTCCCGATCTCACGGCATACCGTCTTCTGGCTTTCCCATGCATGTTTTGATGTAGGAAGATGCCCTTGTACCTGGAGATTTGAGACCCATGGGGTGTGTTCCCCGCAGTGTTACTTTAAAGTATCTGCGTTTGCTCACCCAACCTCACCAATCCTCTCAGCCCCAAGAGTGTCCAGCCTTATGTCTCATCCAGCTGTGGGTCTAGATATGGTCAATCCAGGTTGCATCATAGACCCTGAACGGATTTTGTAAGAATTTCTCTCTCTTTCACTGTCTTTGTTTTGTGGGTTTTTTAAAGTAATTTATGTTTAGAATCGGGCTTGGCTGCTTTTCCCTGCTGTGTTGATGCCGCTTTACACCCTCTTGATTCACTTGCAGAGAGATATCGATACATAGGTTTTCAGATTCTTACTAGTCAGATATATTCTTGTGTGGTGACTAGGGTGTGTTGAGTCCAGTTCACTGAGCAGGGAGTAGGCCTTGTCTATTACATATTTGGCTTATGGAGCGGTCTCTGAGCTAATTTCAAACCCTTGTTTTATGCATCACCCCACCTCACCTTTCCCGTTAAGCAGCCATAGTGTGTCTTCTAAAGGTGTGACTCTGTTCTGTTTTGTAATTCAGTTCAAGTGTAGCGATTTTGACATTCCCTCTATAAGCGATATCTTAGGATAAGTGTCTTTTTCTGTGTGACTTATTTCACTTAGAGTCATCGTACCTAAATCCACTCATCATGCTGCTAACTAGCCTTATGACATTGATTTCATGGCTGAGTGATATTCCATTGTGCCAAGTACCACCATTTCTTTATCCATTTTTCTCTTTCCTGGGATATTGAAGGTGTACCGAAGTGGAGGTTCTTGGAAACAGAGCAGCCGTAAACTTTAGGGTGCCTGTGTCTTGTTGATTTTTAGTTTTCCCAATTTATACGCCCTTGAGTGGAAGTGCCCTATGCTCTCTACGCTGTGTTTATTACTTGTTTCAGGACACACCGTACTCTTCTCCAGAGTGCCTGTTGGCAATTTACATCCCGCCCATCAGCGTAGCAAGGCTCCCATGTCTCCATGGCCTGTCCTGCTTTTCTGGTTTTTACACTTTGTTCAGCATGGCCCTTTTGACCGAGGGCAAGCGAGACTTCTTTGTAGCGCTGATTTGCCCTTCTGGCTTGCTTGGTTGGCCAAAAAGGGCGTATGCGTTTTTTCCTGAATATATTCATGATAAAACGCATACGCCCTTTTTGGCCAAGGGCATCATTGTCAACGTTTTGCCGCTTTTCATGTGCTTTAAAGGCGAGTCGAATCTACCTCCTGAAATCTGTTTCCTGCAAATCTGCCTTGCTTTCAAATCCTCTTCGTTGCCTTCCCTCAATATATTTGTGGACGAGAGTTCTCATTTATAACTCTGCACGTTTGTGAATTGCAGTGCCCCTGAGCTCCATTTGTCTCCTCGCTTTTTTGGGAGCTGGCCGCAAAAGCGCAGGATTGCTTCAGGCCCTATTTTGGTTCTGGGGGGCAGGCTGAGCCTGTGGTTCATTCTTCTTCCTGATGGGAAAATGGAGTGACCTGTGCCTGTCCCAACACCTAGGGCTAGTCTTTCGTTGGTTCCCCGTCTTCCCGTTCATCCTCAGGACAAATTGCAACCTGGACGAAACAGTAGGTTAAAGGTGCTGATTCTCCAAGTAGGGAGATGGTTAGTCAAGCGGCTGAAATGGCGAACCCGAGCACAAGGAGAGGAGAAATGAGGTGCGTTTCAGAAACCTTTCCCGATCTCACGGCATACCATCTTCTGGCTTTCCCATGCATGTTTTGATGTAGGAAGATGCCCTTGTACCTGGAGATTTGAGACCCATGGGGTGTGTTCCCCGCAGTGTTACTTTAAAGTATCTGCGTTTGCTCACCCAACCTCACCAATCCTCTCAGCCCCAAGAGTGTCCAGCCTTATGTCTCATCCAGCTGTGGGTCTAGATATGGTCAATCCAGGTTGCATCATAGACCCTGAACGGATTTTGTAAGAATTTCTCTCTCTTTCACTGTCTTTGTTTTGTGGGTTTTTTAAAGTAATTTATGTTTAGAATCGGGCTTGGCTGCTTTTCCCTGCTGTGTTGATGCCGCTTTACACCCTCTTGATTCACTTGCAGAGAGATATCGATACATAGGTTTTCAGATTCGTACTAGTCAGAATTATTCTTGTGCGGTGACTAGGGGGTGTTGAGTCCAGTTCACTGAGCAGGGAGTAGGCCTTGTCTATTACATATTTGGCTTATGGAGCGGTGTCTGAGCTAATTTCAAACCCTTGTTTTATGCATCACCCCACCTCACCTTTCCCGTTAAGCAGCCATAGTGTGTCTTCTAAAGGTGTGACTCTGTTCTGTTTTGTAATTCAGTTCAAGTGTAGCGATTTTGACATTCCCTCTATAAGCGATATCTTAGGATAAGTGTCTTTTTCTGTGTGACTTATTTCACTTAGAATCATCGTACCTAAATCCACACATCATGCTGCTAACTAGCCTTATGACATTGATTTCATGGCTGAGTGATATTCCATTGTGCCAAGTACCACCATTTCTTTATCCATTTTTCTCTTTCCTGGGATATTGAAGGTGTACCGAAGCGGAGGTTCTTGGAAACAGAGCAGCCGTAAACTTTAGGGTGCCTGTGTCTTGTTGATTTTTAGTTTTCCCAATTTATACGCCCATGAGTGGAAGTGCCCTATGCTCTCTACGCTGTGTTTATTACTTGTTTCAGGACACACCGTACTCTTCTCCAGAGTGCCTGTTGGCAATTTATATCCCGCCCATCAGCGTAGCAAGGCTCCCATGTCTCCATGGCCTGTCCTGCTTTTCTGGTTTTTACTGTTTGTTCAGCATGGCCCTTTTGACCGAGGGCAAGCGAGACTTCTTTGTAGCGCTGATTTGCCCTTCCGGCTTGCTTGGTTGGCCAAAAAGGGCGTATGCGTTTTTTCCTGAATATATTCAGGAAAAAACGCATACGCCCTTTTTGGCCAAGGGCATCATTGTCAACGTTTTGCCGCTTTTCATGTGCTTTAAAGGCGAGTCGAATCTACCTCCTGAAATCTGTTTCCTGCAAATCTGCCTTGCTTTCAAATCCTCTTCGTTGCCTTCCCTCAATATATTTGTGGACGAGAGTTCTCATTTATAACTCTGCACGTTTGTGAATTGCAGTGCCCCTGAGCTCCATTTGTCTCCTCGCTTTTTTGGGAGCTGGCCGCAAAAGCGCAGGATTGCTTCAGGCCCTATTTTGGTTCTGGGGGGCAGGCTGAGCCTGTGGTTCATTCTTCTTCCTGATGGGAAAATGGAGTGACCTATGCCTGTCACAACACCTAGGGCTCGTCTCTCGTTGGTTCCGCGTCTTCCCGTTCATCCTCAGGACAAATTGCAACCTGGACGAAACAGGAGGTTAAAGGTGCTGATTCTCCAAGTAGGGAGATGGTTAGTCAAGCGGCTGGAATGGTGAACCCGAGCACAAGGAGAGGAGAAATGAGGTGCGTTTTGGAAACCTTTCCCGATCTCACGGCATACCATCTTCTGGCTTTCCCATGCATGTTTTGATGTAGGAAGATTCCCTTGTACCTGGAGATTTGAGACCCATGGGGTGTGTTCCCCGCAGTGTTACTTTAAAGTATCTGCGTTTGCTCACCCAACCTCACCAATCCTCTCAGCCCCAAGAGTGTCCAGCCTTATGTCTCATCCAGCTGTGGGTCTAGATATGGTCAATCCAGGTTGCATCATAGACCCTGAACGGATTTTGTAAGAATTTCTCTCTCTTTCACTGTCTTTGTTTTGTGGGTTTTTTAAAGTAATTTATGTTTAGAATCGGGCTTGGTTGCTTTTCCCTGCTGTGTTGATGCCGCTTTACACCCTCTTGATTCACTTGCAGAGAGATATCGATACATAGGTTTTAAGATTCTTACTAGTCAGATATATTCTTGTGTGGTGACTAGGGTGTGTTGAGTCCAGTTCACTGAGCAGGGAGTAGGTCTTGTCTATTACATATTTGGCTTATGGAGCGGTCTTTTAGCTAATTTCAAACCCTTGTTTTATGCATCACCCCACCTCACCTTTCCCGTTAAGCAGCCATAGTGTGTCTTCTAAAGGTGTGACTCTGTTCTGTTTTGTAATTCAGTTCAAGTGTAGCGATTTTGACATTCCCTCTATAAGCGATATCTTAGGATAAGTGTCTTTTTCTGTGTGACTTATTTCACTTAGAGTCATCGTACCTAAATCCACTCATCATGCTGCTAACTAGCCTTATGACATTGATTTCATGGCTGAGTGATATTCCATTGTGCCAAGTACCACCATTTCTTTATCCATTTTTCTCTTTCCTGGGATATTGAAGGTGTACCGAAGTGGAGGTTCTTGGAAACAGAGCAGCCGTAAACTTTAGGGTGCCTGTGTCTTGTTGATTTTTAGTTTTCCCAATTTATACGCCCTTGAGTGGAAGTGCCCTATGCTCTCTACGCTGTGTTTATTACTTGTTTCAGGACACACCGTACTCTTCTCCAGAGTGCCTGTTGGCAATTTACATCCCGCCCATCAGCGTAGCAAGGCTCCCATGTCTCCATGGCCTGTCCTGCTTTTCTGGTTTTTACACTTTGTTCAGCATGGCCCTTTTGACCGAGGGCAAGCGAGACTTCTTTGTAGCGCTGATTTGCCCTTCCGGCTTGCTTGGTTGGCCAAAAAGGGCGTATGCGTTTTTTCCTGAATATATTCAGGAAAAAACGCATACGCCCTTTTTGGCCAAGGGCATCATTGTCAACGTTTTGCCGCTTTTCATGTGCTTTAAAGGCGAGTCGAATCTACCTCCTGAAATCTGTTTCCTGCAAATCTGCCTTGCTTTCAAATCCTCTTCGTTGCCTTCCCTCAATATATTTGTGGACGAGAGTTCTCATTTATAACTCTGCACGTTTGTGAATTGCAGTGCCCCTGAGCTCCATTTGTCTCCTCGCTTTTTTGGGAGCTGGCCGCAAAAGCGCAGGATTGCTTCAGGCCCTATTTTGGTTCTGGGGGGCAGGCTGAGCCTGTGGTTCATTCTTCTTCCTGATGGGAAAATGGAGTGACCTGTGCCTGTCCCAACACCTAGGGCTAGTCTTTCGTTGGTTCCCCGTCTTCCCGTTCATCCTCAGGACAAATTGCAACCTGGACGAAACAGTAGGTTAAAGGTGCTGATTCCCCAAGTAGGGAGATGGTTAGTCAAGCGGCTGGAATGGCGAACCCGAGCACAAGGAGAGGAGAAATGAGGTGCGTTTTAGAAACCTTTCCCGATCTCACGGCATACCATCTTCTGGCTTTCCCATGCATGTTTTGATGTAGGAAGATGCCCTTGTACCTGGAGATTTGAGACCCATGGGGTGTGTTCCCCGCAGTGTTACTTTAAAGTATCTGCGTTTGCTCACCCAACCTCACCAATCCTCTCAGCCCCAAGAGTGTCCAGCCTTCTGTCTCATCCAGCTGTGGTTCTAGATATGGTCAATCCAGGTTGCATCAGAGACCCTGAACGGATTTTGTAAGAATTTCTCTCTCTTTCACTGTCTTTGTTTTGTGGGTTTTTTAAAGTAATTTATGTTTAGAATCGGGCTTGGCTGCTTTTCCCTGCTGTGTTGATGCCGCTTTACACCCTCTTGATTCACTTGCAGAGAGATATCGATACATAGGTTTTCAGATTCTTACTAGTCAGATATATTCTTGTGTGGTGACTAGGGGGTGTTGAGTCCAGTTCACTGAGCAGGGAGTAGGCCTTGTCTATTACATATTTGGCTTATGGAGCGGTCTCTGAGCTAATTTCAAACCCCTGTTTTATGCATCACCCCACCTCACCTTTCCCGTTAAGCAGCCATAGTGTGTCTTCTAAAGGTGTGACTCTGTTCTGTTTTGTAATTCAGTTCAAGTGTAGCGATTTTGACATTCCCTCTATAAGCGATATCTTAGGATAAGTGTCTTTTTCTGTGTGACTTATTTCACTTAGTATCATCGTATCTAAATCCACTCATCATGCTGCTAACTAGCCTTATGACATTGATTTCATGGCTGAGTGATATTCCATTATGCCAAGTACCACCATTTTTTTATCCATTTTTCTCTTTCCTGGGATATTGAAGGTGTACCGAAGTGGAGGTTCTTGGAAACAGAGCAGCCGTAAACTTTAGGGTGCCTGTGTCTTGTTGATTTTTAGTTTTCCCAATTTATACGCCCTTGAGTGGAAGTGCCCTATGCTCTCTACGCTGTGTTTATTACTTGTTTCAGGACACACCGTACTCTTCTCCAGAGTGCCTGTTGGAAATTTACATCCCGCCCATCAGCGTAGCAAGGCTCCCATGTCTCCATGGCCTGTCCTGCTTTTCTGGTTTTTACACTTTGTTCAGCATGGCCCTTTTGACCGAGGGCAAGCGAGACTTCTTTGTAGCGCTGATTTGCCCTTCCGGCTTGCTTGGTTGGCCAAAAAGGGCGTATGCGTTTTTTCCCGAATATATTCAGGAAAAAACGCATACGCCCTTTTTGGCCAAGGGCATCATTGTCAACGTTTTGCCGCTTTTCATGTGCTTTAAAGGCGAGTCGAATCTACCTCCTGAAATCTGTTTCCTGCAAATCTGCCTTGCTTTCAAATCCTCTTCGTTGCCTTCCCTCAATATATTTGTGGACGAGAGTTCTCATTTATAACTCTGCACGTTTGTGAATTGCAGTGCCCCTGAGCTCCATTTGTCTCCTCGCTTTTTTGGGAGCTGGCCGCAAAAGCGCAGGATTGCTTCAGGCCCTATTTTGGTTCTGGGGGGCAGGCTGAGCCTGTGGTTCATTCTTCTTCCTGATGGGAAAATGGAGTGACCTGTGCCTGTCCCAACACCTAGGGCTAGTCTTTCGTTGGTTCCCCGTCTTCCCGTTCATCCTCAGGACAAATTGCAACCTGGACGAAACAGTAGGTTAAAGGTGCTGATTCTCCAAGTAGGGAGATGGTTAGTCAAGCGGCTGGAATGGCGAACCCGAGCACAAGGAGAGGAGAAATGAGGTGCGTTTCAGAAACCTTTCCCGATCTCACGGCATACCATCTTCTGGCTTTCCCATGCATGTTTTGATGTAGGAAGATTCCCTTGTACCTGGAGATTTGAGACCCATGGGGTGTGTTCCCCGCAGTGTTACTTTAAAGTATCTGCGTTTGCTCACCCAACCTCACCAATCCTCTCAGCCCCAAGAGTGTCCAGCCTTCTGTCTCATCCAGCTGTGGGTCTAGATATGGTCAATCCAGGTTGCATCAGAGACCCTGAACGGATTTTGTAAGAATTTCTCTCTCTTTCACTGTCTTTGTTTTGTGGGTATTTTAAAGTAATTTATGTTTAGAAACGGGCTTGGCTGCTTTTCCCTGCTGTGTTGATGCCGCTTTACACCCTCTTGATTCACTTGCAGAGAGATATCATAGGTTTTCAGCTTCTTACTAGTCAGATATATTCTTGTGTGGTGACTAGGGTGTGTTGAGTCCAGTTCACTGAGCAGGGAGTAGGCCTTGTCTATTACATATTTGGCTTATGGAGCGGTCTCTGAGCTAATTTCAAACCCCTGTTTTATGCATCACCCCACCTCACCTTTCCCGTTAAGCAGCCATAGTGTGTCTTCTAAAGGTGTGACTCTGTTCTGTTTGTAATTCAGTTCAAGTGTAGCGATTTTGACATTCCCTCTATAAGCGATATCTTAGGATAAGTGTCTTTTTCTGTGTGACTTATTTCACTTAGAATCATCGTACCTAAATCCACTCATCATGCTGCTAACTAGCCTTATGACATTGATTTCATGGCTGAGTGATATTCCATTGTGCCAAGTACCACCATTTCTTTATCCATTTTTCTCTTTCCTGGGATATTGAAGGTGTACCGAAGCGGAGGTTCTTGGAAGCAGAGCAGCCGTAAACTTTAGGGTGCCTGTGTCTTGTTGATTTTTAGTTTTCCCAATTTATACGCCCATGAGTGGAAGTGCCCTATGCTCTCTACGCTGTGTTTATTACTTGTTTCAGGACACACCGTACTCTTCTCCAGAGTGCCTGTTGGCAATTTATATCCCGCCCATCAGCGTAGCAAGGCTCCCATGTCTCCATGGCCTGTCCTGCTTTTCTGGTTTTTACTGTTTGTTCAGCATGGCCCTTTTGACCGAGGGCAAGCGAGACTTCTTTGTAGCGCTGATTTGCCCTTCCGGCTTGCTTGGTTGGCCAAAAAGGGCGTATGCGTTTTTTCCTGAATATATTCAGGAAAAAACGCATACGCCCTTTTTGGCAAGGGCATCATTGTCAACGTTTTGCCGCTTTTCATGTGCTTTAAAGGCGAGTCGAATCTACCTCCTGAAATCTGTTTCCTGCAAATCTGCCTTGCTTTCAAATCCTCTTCGTTGCCTTCCCTCAATATATTTGTGGACGAGAGTTCTCATTTATAACTCTGCACGTTTGTGAATTGCAGTGCCCCTGAGCTCCATTTGTCTCCTCGCTTTTTTGGGAGCTGGCCGCAAAAGCGCAGGATTGCTTCAGGCCCTATTTTGGTTCTGGGGGGCAGGCTGAGCCTGTGGTTCATTCTTCTTCCTGATGGGAAAATGGAGTGACCTGTGCCTGTCCCAACACCTAGGGCTAGTCTTTCGTTGGTTCCCCGTCTTCCCGTTCATCCTCAGGACAAATTGCAACCTGGACGAAACAGTAGGTTAAAGGTGCTGATTCTCCAAGTAGGGAGATGGTTAGTCAAGCGGCTGGAATGGCGAACCCGAGCACAAGGAGAGGAGAAATGAGGTGCGTTTTAGAAACCTTTCCCGATCTCACGGCATACCATCTTCTGGGTTTCCCATGCATGTTTTGATGTAGGAAGATTCCCTTGTACCTGGAGATTTGAGACCCATGGGGTGGGTACCCCGCGGTATTACTTTAAAGTATCTGCATTTGCTCACCCAACCTCACCAATCCTCTCAGCCCCAAGAGTGTCCAGCCTTATGTCTCATCCAGCTGTGGGTCTAGATATGGTCAATCCAGGTTGCATCAGAGACCCTGAACGGATTTTGTAAGAATTTCTCTCTCTTTCACTGTCTTTGCTTTGTGGGTTTTTTAAAGTAATGTATGTTTAGAATGGGGTTTGGCTGCTTTTCCCTGCTGTGTTTATGCCGCTTTACACCCTCTTGATTCACTTGCAGAGAGATATCGATACATAGGTTTTCAGATTCATACTAGTCAGATATATTCTTGTGCGGTGACTAGGGGGTGTTGAGTCCAGTTCACTGAGCAGGGAGTAGGCCTTGTCTATTACATATTTGGCTTATGGAGCGGTGTCTGAGCTAATTTCAAACCCTTGTTTTATGCATCACCCCACCTCAACTTTCCCGTTAAGCAGCCATAGTGTGTCTTCTAAAGGTGTGACTCTGTTCTGTTTTGTAATTCAGTTCAAGTGTAGCGATTTTGACATTCCCTCTATAAGCGATATCTTAGGATAAGTGTCTTTTTCTGTGTGACTTATTTCACTTAGAGTCATCGTACCTAAATCCACTCATCATGCTGCTAACTAGCCTTATGACATTGATTTCATGGCTGAGTGATATTCCATTGTGCCAAGTACCACCATTTCTTTATCCATTTTTCTCTTTCCTGGGATATTGAAGGTGTACCGAAGTGGAGGTTCTTGGAAACAGAGCAGCCGTAAACTTTAGGGTGCCTGTGTCTTGTTGATTTTTAGTTTTCCCAATTTATACGCCCTTGAGTGGAAGTGCCCTATGCTCTCTACGCTGTGTTTATTACTTGTTTCAGGACACACCGTACTCTTCTCCAGAGTGCCTGTTGGCAATTTACATCCCGCCCATCAGCGTAGCAAGGCTCCCATGTCTCCATGGCCTGTCCTGCTTTTCTGGTTTTTACTGTTTGTTCAGCATGGCCCTTTTGACCGAGGGCAAGCGAGACTTCTTTGTAGCGCTGATTTGCCCTTCCGGCTTGCTTGGTTGGCCAAAAAGGGCGTATGCGTTTTTTCCTGAATATATTCAGGAAAAAACGCATACGCCCTTTTTGGCAAGGGCATCATTGTCAACGTTTTGCCGCTTTTCATGTGCTTTAAAGGCGAGTCGAATCTACCTCCTGAAATCTGTTTCCTGCAAATCTGCCTTGCTTTCAAATCCTCTTCGTTGCCTTCCCTCAATATATTTGTGGACGAGAGTTCTCATTTATAACTCTGCACGTTTGTGAATTGCAGTGCCCCTGAGCTCCATTTGTCTCCTCGCTTTTTTGGGAGCTGGCCACAAAAGCGCAGGATTGCTTCAGGCCCTATTTTGGTTCTGGGGGGCAGGCTGAGCCTGTGGTTCATTCTTCTTCCTGATGGGAAAATGGAGTGACCTATGCCTGTCCCAACACCTAGGGCTCGTCTCTCGTTGGTTCCGCGTCTTCCCGTTCATCCTCAGGACAAATTGCAACCTGTACAATCAGGAGGTTAAAGGTGCTGATTCTCCAAGTAGGGAGATGGTTAGTCAAGCGGCTGGAATGGCGAACCCGAGCACAAGGAGAGGAGAAATGAGGTGCGTTTTAGAAACCTTTCCCGATCTCATGGCATACCATCTTCTGGGTTTCCCATGCATGTTTTGATGTAGGAAGATTCCCTTGTACCTGGAGATTTGAGACCCATGGGGTGTGTTCCCCGCAGTGTTACTTTAAAGTATCTGCATTTGCTCACCCAACCTCACCAACCCTCTCAGCCCCAAGAATGTCCAGCCTTATGTCTCATCCAGCTGTGGGTCTTGATATGGTCAATCCAGGTTGCATCATAGACCCTGAACGGATTTTGTAAGAATTTCTCTCTCTTTCACTGTCTTTGTTTTGTGGGTTTTTTAAAGTAATTTATGTTTAGAATCGGGCTTGGCTGCTTTTCCCTGCTGTGTTGATGCCGCTTTACACCCTCTTGATTCACTTGCAGAGAGATATCGATACATAGGTTTTCAGATTCATACTAGTCAGATATATTCTTGTGCGGTGACTAGGGGGTGTTGAGTCCAGTTCACTGAGCAGGGAGTAGGCCTTGTCTATTACATATTTGGCTTATGGAGCGGTGTCTGAGCTAATTTCAAACCCTTGTTTTATGCATCACCCCACCTCACCTTTCCCGTTAAGCAGCCATAGTGTGTCTTCTAAAGGTGTGACTCTGTTCTGTTTTGTAATTCAGTTCAAGTGTAGCGATTTTGACATTCCCTCTATAAGCGATATCTTAGGATAAGTGTCTTTTTCTGTGTGACTTATTTCACTTAGAATCATCGTATCTAAATCCACTCATCATGCTGCTAACTAGCCTTATGACATTGATTTCATGGCTGAGTGATATTCCACTGTGCCAAGTACCACCATTTCTTTATCCATTTTTCTCTTTCCTGGGATATTGAAGGTGTACCGAAGTGGAGGTTCTTGGAAACAGAGCAGCCGTAAACTTTAGGGTGCCTGTGTCTTGTTGATTTTTAGTTTTCCCAATTTATACGCCCATGAGTGGAAGTGCCCTATGCTCTCAACGCTGTGTTTATTACTTGTTTCAGGACACACCGTACTCTTGTCCAGAGTGCCTGTTGGCAATTTACATCCCGCCCATCAGCGTAGCAAGGCTTCCATGTCTCCATGGCCTGTCCTGCTTTTCTGGTTTTTACACTTTGTTCAGCATGGCCCTTTTGACCGAGGGCAAGCGAGACTTCTTTGTAGCGCTGATTTGCCCTTCCGGCCTGCTTGGTTGGCCAAAAAGGGCGTATGCGTTTTTTCCTGAATATATTCAGGAAAAAACGCATACGCCCTTTTTGGCCAAGGGCATCATTGTCAACGTTTTGCCGCTTTTCATGTGCTTTAAAGGCGAGTCGAATCTACCTCCTGAAATCTGTTTCCTGCAAATCTGCCTTGCTTTCAAATCCTCTTCGTTGCCTTCCCTCAATATATTTGTGGACGAGAGTTCTCATTTATAACTCTGCACGTTTGTGAATTGCAGTGCCCCTGAGCTCCATTTGTCTCCTCGCTTTTTTGGGAGCTGGCCGCAAAAGCGCAGGATTGCTTCAGGCCCTATTTTGGTTCTGGGGGGCAGGCTGAGCCTGTGGTTCATTCTTCTTCCTGATTGGAAAATGGAGTGACCTGTGCCTGTCCCAACACCTAGGGCTAGTCTTTCGTTGGTTCCCCGTCTTCCCGTTCATCCTCAGGACAAATTGCAACCTGGACGAAACAGTAGGTTAAAGGTGCTGATTCTCCAAGTAGGGAGATGGTTAGTCAAGCGGCTGGAATGGCGAACCCGAGCACAAGGAGAGGAGAAATGAGGTGCGTTTTAGAAACCTTTCCCGATCTCACGGCATACCATCTTCTGGGTTTCCCATGCATGTTTTGATGTAGGAAGATTCCCTTGTACCTGGAGATTTGAGACCCATGGGGTGGGTACCCCGCGGTATTACTTTAAAGTATCTGCATTTGCTCACCCAACCTCACCAATCCTCTCAGCCCCAAGAGTGTCCAGCCTTATGTCTCATCCAGCTGTGGGTCTAGATATGGTCAATCCAGGTTGCATCAGAGACCCTGAACGGATTTTGTAAGAATTTCTCTCTCTTTCACTGTCTTTGCTTTGTGGGTTTTTTAAAGTAATGTATGTTTAGAATGGGGTTTGGCTGCTTTTCCCTGCTGTGTTTATGCCGCTTTACACCCTCTTGATTCACTTGCAGAGAGATATCGATACATAGGTTTTCAGATTCATACTAGTCAGATATATTCTTGTGCGGTGACTAGGGGGTGTTGAGTCCAGTTCACTGAGCAGGGAGTAGGCCTTGTCTATTACATATTTGGCTTATGGAGCGGTGTCTGAGCTAATTTCAAACCCTTGTTTTATGCATCACCCCACCTCACCTTTCCCGTTAAGCAGCCATAGTGTGTCTTCTAAAGGTGTGACTCTGTTCTGTTTTGTAATTCAGTTCAAGTGTAGCGATTTTGACATTCCCTCTATAAGCGATATCTTAGGATAAGTGTCTTTTTCTGTGTGACTTATTTCACTTAGAATCATCGTATCTAAATCCACTCATCATGCTGCTAACTAGCCTTATGACATTGATTTCATGGCTGAGTGATATTCCACTGTGCCAAGTACCACCATTTCTTTATCCATTTTTCTCTTTCCTGGGATATTGAAGGTGTACCGAAGTGGAGGTTCTTGGAAACAGAGCAGCCGTAAACTTTAGGGTGCCTGTGTCTTGTTGATTTTTAGTTTTCCCAATTTATACGCCCATGAGTGGAAGTGCCCTATGCTCTCAACGCTGTGTTTATTACTTGTTTCAGGACACACCGTACTCTTGTCCAGAGTGCCTGTTGGCAATTTACATCCCGCCCATCAGCGTAGCAAGGCTTCCATGTCTCCATGGCCTGTCCTGCTTTTCTGGTTTTTACACTTTGTTCAGCATGGCCCTTTTGACCGAGGGCAAGCGAGACTTCTTTGTAGCGCTGATTTGCCCTTCCGGCCTGCTTGGTTGGCCAAAAAGGGCGTATGCGTTTTTTCCTGAATATATTCAGGAAAAAACGCATACGCCCTTTTTAGCCAAGGGCATCATTGTCAACGTTTTGCCGCTTTTCATGTGCTTTAAAGGCGAGTCGAATCTACCTCCTGAAATCTGTTTCCTGCAAATCTGCCTTGCTTTCAAATCCTCTTCGTTGCCTTCCCTCAATATATTTGTGGACGAGAGTTCTCATTTATAACTCTGCACGTTTGTGAATTGCAGTGCCCCTGAGCTCCATTTGTCTCCTCGCTTTTTTGGGAGCTGGCCGCAAAAGCGCAGGATTGCTTCAGTCCCTATTTTGGTTCTGGGGGGCAGGCTGAGCCTGTGGTTCATTCTTCTTCCTGATGGGAAAATGGAGTGACCTGTGCCTGTCCCAACACCTAGGGCTAGTCTTTCGTTGGTTCCCCGTCTTCCCGTTCATCCTCAGGACAAATTGCAACCTGGACGAAACAGTAGGTTAAAGGTGCTGATTCTCCAAGTAGGGAGATGGTTAGTCAAGCGGCTGGAATGGCGAACCCGAGCACAAGGAGAGGAGAAATGAGGTGCGTTTTAGAAACCTTTCCCGATCTCACGGCATACCATCTTCTGGGTTTCCCATGCATGTTTTGATGTAGGAAGATTCCCTTGTACCTGGAGATTTGAGACCCATGGGGTGGGTACCCCGCGGTATTACTTTAAAGTATCTGCATTTGCTCACCCAACCTCACCAATCCTCTCAGCCCCAAGAGTGTCCAGCCTTATGTCTCATCCAGCTGTGGGTCTAGATATGGTCAATCCAGGTTGCATCAGAGACCCTGAACGGATTTTGTAAGAATTTCTCTCTCTTTCACTGTCTTTGCTTTGTGGGTTTTTTAAAGTAATGTATGTTTAGAATGGGGTTTGGCTGCTTTTCCCTGCTGTGTTTATGCCGCTTTACACCCTCTTGATTCACTTGCAGAGAGATATCGATACATAGGTTTTCAGATTCATACTAGTCAGATATATTCTTGTGCGGTGACTAGGGGGTGTTGAGTCCAGTTCACTGAGCAGGGAGTAGGCCTTGTCTATTACATATTTGGCTTATGGAGCGGTGTCTGAGCTAATTTCAAACCCTTGTTTTATGCATCACCCCACCTCACCTTTCCCGTTAAGCAGCCATAGTGTGTCTTCTAAAGGTGTGACTCTGTTCTGTTTTGTAATTCAGTTCAAGTGTAGCGATTTTGACATTCCCTCTATAAGCGATATCTTAGGATAAGTGTCTTTTTCTGTGTGACTTATTTCACTTAGAGTCATCGTACCTAAATCCACTCATCATGCTGCTAACTAGCCTTATGACATTGATTTCATGGCTGAGTGATATTCCATTGTGCGAAGTACCACCATTTCTTTATCCATTTTTCTCTTTCCTGGGATATTGAAGGTGTACCGAAGTGGAGGTTCTTGGAAACAGAGCAGCCGTAAACTTTAGGGTGCCTGTGTCTTGTTGATTTTTAGTTTTCCCAATTTATACGCCCTTGAGTGGAAGTGCCCTATGCTCTCTACGCTGTGTTTATTACTTGTTTCAGGACACACCGTACTCTTCTCCAGAGTGCCTGTTGGCAATTTACATCCCGCCCATCAGCGTAGCAAGGCTCCCATGTCTCCATGGCCTGTCCTGCTTTTCTGGTTTTTACTGTTTGTTCAGCATGGCCCTTTTGACCGAGGGCAAGCGAGACTTCTTTGTAGCGCTGATTTGCCCTTCCGGCTTGCTTGGTTGGCCAAAAAGGGCGTATGCGTTTTTTCCTGAATATATTCAGGAAAAAACGCATACGCCCTTTTTGGCCAAGGGCATCATTGTCAACGTTTTGCCGCTTTTCATGTGCTTTAAAGGCGAGTCGAATCTACCTCCTGAAATCTGTTTCCTGCAAATCTGCCTTGCTTTCAAATCCTCTTCGTTGCCTTCCCTCAATATATTTGTGGACGAGAGTTCTCATTTATAACTCTGCACGTTTGTGAATTGCAGTGCCCCTGAGCTCCATTTGTCTCCTCGCTTTTTTGGGAGCTGGCCACAAAAGCGCAGGATTGCTTCAGGCCCTATTTTGGTTCTGGGGGGCAGGCTGAGCCTGTGGTTCATTCTTCTTCCTGATGGGAAAATGGAGTGACCTATGCCTGTCCCAACACCTAGGGCTCGTCTCTCGTTGGTTCCGCGTCTTCCCGTTCATCCTCAGGACAAATTGCAACCTGTACAATCAGGAGGTTAAAGGTGCTGATTCTCCAAGTAGGGAGATGGTTAGTCAAGCGGCTGGAATGGCGAACCCGAGCACAAGGAGAGGAGAAATGAGGTGCGTTTTAGAAACCTTTCCCGATCTCATGGCATACCATCTTCTGGGTTTCCCATGCATGTTTTGATGTAGGAAGATTCCCTTGTACCTGGAGATTTGAGACCCATGGGGTGTGTTCCCCGCAGTGTTACTTTAAAGTATCTGCATTTGCTCACCCAACCTCACCAACCCTCTCAGCCCCAAGAATGTCCAGCCTTATGTCTCATCCAGCTGTGGGTCTTGATATGGTCAATCCAGGTTGCATCATAGACCCTGAACGGATTTTGTAAGAATTTCTCTCTCTTTCACTGTCTTTGTTTTGTGGGTTTTTTAAAGTAATTTATGTTTAGAATCGGGCTTGGCTGCTTTTCCCTGCTGTGTTGATGCCGCTTTACACCCTCTTGATTCACTTGCAGAGAGATATCGATACATAGGTTTTCAGATTCATACTAGTCAGATATATTCTTGTGCGGTGACTAGGGGGTGTTGAGTCCAGTTCACTGAGCAGGGAGTAGGCCTTGTCTATTACATATTTGGCTTATGGAGCGGTGTCTGAGCTAATTTCAAACCCTTGTTTTATGCATCACCCCACCTCACCTTTCCCGTTAAGCAGCCATAGTGTGTCTTCTAAAGGTGTGACTCTGTTCTGTTTTGTAATTCAGTTCAAGTGTAGCGATTTTGACATTCCCTCTATAAGCGATATCTTAGGATAAGTGTCTTTTTCTGTGTGACTTATTTCACTTAGAATCATCGTATCTAAATCCACTCATCATGCTGCTAACTAGCCTTATGACATTGATTTCATGGCTGAGTGATATTCCACTGTGCCAAGTACCACCATTTCTTTATCCATTTTTCTCTTTCCTGGGATATTGAAGGTGTACCGAAGTGGAGGTTCTTGGAAACAGAGCAGCCGTAAACTTTAGGGTGCCTGTGTCTTGTTGATTTTTAGTTTTCCCAATTTATACGCCCATGAGTGGAAGTGCCCTATGCTCTCAACGCTGTGTTTATTACTTGTTTCAGGACACACCGTACTCTTGTCCAGAGTGCCTGTTGGCAATTTACATCCCGCCCATCAGCGTAGCAAGGCTTCCATGTCTCCATGGCCTGTCCTGCTTTTCTGGTTTTTACACTTTGTTCAGCATGGCCCTTTTGACCGAGGGCAAGCGAGACTTCTTTGTAGCGCTGATTTGCCCTTCCGGCCTGCTTGGTTGGCCAAAAAGGGCGTATGCGTTTTTTCCTGAATATATTCAGGAAAAAACGCATACGCCCTTTTTGGCCAAGGGCATCATTGTCAACGTTTTGCCGCTTTTCATGTGCTTTAAAGGCGAGTCGAATCTACCTCCTGAAATCTGTTTCCTGCAAATCTGCCTTGCTTTCAAATCCTCTTCGTTGCCTTCCCTCAATATATTTGTGGACGAGAGTTCTCATTTATAACTCTGCACGTTTGTGAATTGCAGTGCCCCTGAGCTCCATTTGTCTCCTCGCTTTTTTGGGAGCTGGCCGCAAAAGCGCAGGATTGCTTCAGGCCCTATTTTGGTTCTGGGGGGCAGGCTGAGCCTGTGGTTCATTCTTCTTCCTGATTGGAAAATGGAGTGACCTGTGCCTGTCCCAACACCTAGGGCTAGTCTTTCGTTGGTTCCCCGTCTTCCCGTTCATCCTCAGGACAAATTGCAACCTGGACGAAACAGTAGGTTAAAGGTGCTGATTCTCCAAGTAGGGAGATGGTTAGTCAAGCGGCTGGAATGGCGAACCCGAGCACAAGGAGAGGAGAAATGAGGTGCGTTTTAGAAACCTTTCCCGATCTCACGGCATACCATCTTCTGGGTTTCCCATGCATGTTTTGATGTAGGAAGATTCCCTTGTACCTGGAGATTTGAGACCCATGGGGTGGGTACCCCGCGGTATTACTTTAAAGTATCTGCATTTGCTCACCCAACCTCACCAATCCTCTCAGCCCCAAGAGTGTCCAGCCTTATGTCTCATCCAGCTGTGGGTCTAGATATGGTCAATCCAGGTTGCATCAGAGACCCTGAACGGATTTTGTAAGAATTTCTCTCTCTTTCACTGTCTTTGCTTTGTGGGTTTTTTAAAGTAATGTATGTTTAGAATGGGGTTTGGCTGCTTTTCCCTGCTGTGTTTATGCCGCTTTACACCCTCTTGATTCACTTGCAGAGAGATATCGATACATAGGTTTTCAGATTCATACTAGTCAGATATATTCTTGTGCGGTGACTAGGGGGTGTTGAGTCCAGTTCACTGAGCAGGGAGTAGGCCTTGTCTATTACATATTTGGCTTATGGAGCGGTGTCTGAGCTAATTTCAAACCCTTGTTTTATGCATCACCCCACCTCACCTTTCCCGTTAAGCAGCCATAGTGTGTCTTCTAAAGGTGTGACTCTGTTCTGTTTTGTAATTCAGTTCAAGTGTAGCGATTTTGACATTCCCTCTATAAGCGATATCTTAGGATAAGTGTCTTTTTCTGTGTGACTTATTTCACTTAGAATCATCGTATCTAAATCCACTCATCATGCTGCTAACTAGCCTTATGACATTGATTTCATGGCTGAGTGATATTCCACTGTGCCAAGTACCACCATTTCTTTATCCATTTTTCTCTTTCCTGGGATATTGAAGGTGTACCGAAGTGGAGGTTCTTGGAAACAGAGCAGCCGTAAACTTTAGGGTGCCTGTGTCTTGTTGATTTTTAGTTTTCCCAATTTATACGCCCATGAGTGGAAGTGCCCTATGCTCTCAACGCTGTGTTTATTACTTGTTTCAGGACACACCGTACTCTTGTCCAGAGTGCCTGTTGGCAATTTACATCCCGCCCATCAGCGTAGCAAGGCTTCCATGTCTCCATGGCCTGTCCTGCTTTTCTGGTTTTTACACTTTGTTCAGCATGGCCCTTTTGACCGAGGGCAAGCGAGACTTCTTTGTAGCGCTGATTTGCCCTTCCGGCCTGCTTGGTTGGCCAAAAAGGGCGTATGCGTTTTTTCCTGAATATATTCAGGAAAAAACGCATACGCCCTTTTTAGCCAAGGGCATCATTGTCAACGTTTTGCCGCTTTTCATGTGCTTTAAAGGCGAGTCGAATCTACCTCCTGAAATCTGTTTCCTGCAAATCTGCCTTGCTTTCAAATCCTCTTCGTTGCCTTCCCTCAATATATTTGTGGACGAGAGTTCTCATTTATAACTCTGCACGTTTGTGAATTGCAGTGCCCCTGAGCTCCATTTGTCTCCTCGCTTTTTTGGGAGCTGGCCGCAAAAGCGCAGGATTGCTTCAGTCCCTATTTTGGTTCTGGGGGGCAGGCTGAGCCTGTGGTTCATTCTTCTTCCTGATGGGAAAATGGAGTGACCTGTGCCTGTCCCAACACCTAGGGCTAGTCTTTCGTTGGTTCCCCGTCTTCCCGTTCATCCTCAGGACAAATTGCAACCTGGACGAAACAGTAGGTTAAAGGTGCTGATTCTCCAAGTAGGGAGATGGTTAGTCAAGCGGCTGGAATGGCGAACCCGAGCACAAGGAGAGGAGAAATGAGGTGCGTTTTAGAAACCTTTCCCGATCTCACGGCATACCATCTTCTGGGTTTCCCATGCATGTTTTGATGTAGGAAGATTCCCTTGTACCTGGAGATTTGAGACCCATGGGGTGGGTACCCCGCGGTATTACTTTAAAGTATCTGCATTTGCTCACCCAACCTCACCAATCCTCTCAGCCCCAAGAGTGTCCAGCCTTATGTCTCATCCAGCTGTGGGTCTAGATATGGTCAATCCAGGTTGCATCAGAGACCCTGAACGGATTTTGTAAGAATTTCTCTCTCTTTCACTGTCTTTGCTTTGTGGGTTTTTTAAAGTAATGTATGTTTAGAATGGGGTTTGGCTGCTTTTCCCTGCTGTGTTTATGCCGCTTTACACCCTCTTGATTCACTTGCAGAGAGATATCGATACATAGGTTTTCAGATTCATACTAGTCAGATATATTCTTGTGCGGTGACTAGGGGGTGTTGAGTCCAGTTCACTGAGCAGGGAGTAGGCCTTGTCTATTACATATTTGGCTTATGGAGCGGTGTCTGAGCTAATTTCAAACCCTTGTTTTATGCATCACCCCACCTCACCTTTCCCGTTAAGCAGCCATAGTGTGTCTTCTAAAGGTGTGACTCTGTTCTGTTTTGTAATTCAGTTCAAGTGTAGCGATTTTGACATTCCCTCTATAAGCGATATCTTAGGATAAGTGTCTTTTTCTGTGTGACTTATTTCACTTAGAGTCATCGTACCTAAATCCACTCATCATGCTGCTAACTAGCCTTATGACATTGATTTCATGGCTGAGTGATATTCCATTGTGCGAAGTACCACCATTTCTTTATCCATTTTTCTCTTTCCTGGGATATTGAAGGTGTACCGAAGTGGAGGTTCTTGGAAACAGAGCAGCCGTAAACTTTAGGGTGCCTGTGTCTTGTTGATTTTTAGTTTTCCCAATTTATACGCCCTTGAGTGGAAGTGCCCTATGCTCTCTACGCTGTGTTTATTACTTGTTTCAGGACACACCGTACTCTTCTCCAGAGTGCCTGTTGGCAATTTACATCCCGCCCATCAGCGTAGCAAGGCTCCCATGTCTCCATGGCCTGTCCTGCTTTTCTGGTTTTTACTGTTTGTTCAGCATGGCCCTTTTGACCGAGGGCAAGCGAGACTTCTTTGTAGCGCTGATTTGCCCTTCCGGCTTGCTTGGTTGGCCAAAAAGGGCGTATGCGTTTTTTCCTGAATATATTCAGGAAAAAACGCATACGCCCTTTTTGGCCAAGGGCATCATTGTCAACGTTTTGCCGCTTTTCATGTGCTTTAAAGGCGAGTCGAATCTACCTCCTGAAATCTGTTTCCTGCAAATCTGCCTTGCTTTCAAATCCTCTTCGTTGCCTTCCCTCAATATATTTGTGTACGAGAGTTCTCATTTATAACTCTGCACGTTTGTGAATTGCAGTGCCCCTGAGCTCCATTTGTCTCCTCGCTTTTTTGGGAGCTGGCCGCAAAAGCGCAGGATTGCTTCAGGCCCTATTTTGGTTCTGGGGGGCAGGCTGAGCCTGTGGTTCATTCTTCTTCCTGATGGGAAAATGGAGTGATCTATGCCTGTCCCAACACCTAGGGCTCGTCTCTCATTGGTTCCGCGTCTTCCCGTTCATCCTCAGGACAAATTGCAACCTGTACAATCAGGAGGTTAAAGGTGCTGATTCTCCAAGTAGGGAGATGGTTAGTCAAGCGGCTGGAATGGCGAACCCGAGCACAAGGAGAGGAGAAATGAGGTGCGTTTTAGAAACCTTTCCCAATCTCATGGCATACCATCTTCTGGGTTTCCCATGCATGTTTTGATGTAGGAAGATTCCCTTGTACCTGGAGATTTGAGACCCATGGGGTGTGTTCCCCGCAGTGTTACTTTAAAGTATCTGCATTTGCTCACCCAACCTCACCAACCCTCTCAGCCCCAAGAATGTCCAGCCTTATGTCTCATCCAGCTGTGGGTCTTGATATGGTCAATCCAGGTTGCATCATAGACCCTGAACGGATTTTGTAAGAATTTCTCTTTCTTTCACTGTCTTTGTTTTGTGGGTTTTTTAAAGTAATTTATGTTTAGAATCGGGCTTGGGTGCTTTTCCCTGCTGTGTTGATGCCGCTTTACACCCTCTTGATTCACTTGCAGAGAGATATCGATACATAGGTTTTCAGATTCTTACTAGTCATATATATTCTTGTGCGGTGACTAGGGGGTGTTGAGTCCAGTTCACTGAGCAGGGAGTAGGCCTTGTCTATTACATATTTGGCTTATGGAGCGGTGTCTGAGCTAATTTCAAACCCTTGTTTTATGCATCACCCCACCTCACCTTTCCCGTTAAGCAGCCATAGTGTGTCTTCTAAAGGTGTGACTCTGTTCTCTTTTGTAATTCAGTTCAAGTGTAGCGATTTTGACATTCCCTCTATAAGCGATATCTTAGGATAAGTGTCTTTTTCTGTGTGACTTATTTCACTTAGAATCATCGTATCTAAATCCACTCATCATGCTGCTAACTAGCCTTATGACATTGATTTCATGGCTGAGTGATATTCCACTGTGC
Organism: Eubalaena glacialis; assembly: GCF_028564815.1. NCBI lineage: Eukaryota > Metazoa > Chordata > Mammalia > Artiodactyla > Balaenidae > Eubalaena > Eubalaena glacialis. The sequence goes on along the minus strand of NW_026871360.1, from coordinate 207,783 downwards.
CAAGTACCACCATTTCTTTATCCATTTTTCTCTTTCCTGGGATATTGAAGGTGTACCGAAGTGGAGGTTCTTGGAAACAGAGCAGCCGTAAACTTTAGGGTGCCTGTGTCTTGTTGATTTTTAGTTTTCCCAATTTATACGCCCATGAGTGGAAGTGCCCTATGCTCTCAACGCTGTGTTTATTACTTGTTTCAGGACACACCGTACTCTTGTCCAGAGTGCCTGTTGGCAATTTACATCCCGCCCATCAGCGTAGCAAGGCTTCCATGTCTCCATGGCCTGTCCTGCTTTTCTGGTTTTTACACTTTGTTCAGCATGGCCCTTTTGACCGAGGGCAAGCGAGACTTCTTTGTAGCGCTGATTTGCCCTTCCGGCTTGCTTGGTTGGCCAAAAAGGGCGTATGCGTTTTTTCCTGAATATATTCAGGAAAAAACGCATACGCCCTTTTTGGCCAAGGGCATCATTGTCAACGTTTTGCCGCTTTTCATGTGCTTTAAAGGCGAGTCGAATCTACCTCCTGAAATCTGTTTCCTGCAAATCTGCCTTGCTTTCAAATCCTCTTCGTTGCCTTCCCTCAATATATTTGTGGACGAGAGTTCTCATTTATAACTCTGCACGTTTGTGAATTGCAGTGCCCCTGAGCTCCATTTGTCTCCTCGCTTTTTTGGGAGCTGGCCGCAAAAGCGCAGGATTGCTTCAGGCCCTATTTTGGTTCTGGGGGGCAGGCTGAGCCTGTGGTTCATTCTTCTTCCTGATGGGAAAATGGAGTGACCTGTGCCTGTCCCAACACCTAGGGCTAGTCTTTCGTTGGTTCCCCGTCTTCCCGTTCATCCTCAGGACAAATTGCAACCTGGACGAAACAGTAGGTTAAAGGTGCTGATTCTCCAAGTAGGGAGATGGTTAGTCAAGCGGCTGGAATGGCGAACCCGAGCACAAGGAGAGGAGAAATGAGGTGCGTTTTAGAAACCTTTCCCGATCTCACGGCATACCATCTTCTGGGTTTCCCATGCATGTTTTGATGTAGGAAGATTCCCTTGTACCTGGAGATTTGAGACCCATGGGGTGGGTACCCCGCAGTATTACTTTAAAGTATCTGCATTTGCTCACCCAACCTCACCAATCCTCTCAGCCCCAAGAGTGTCCAGCCTTATGTCTCATCCAGCTGTGGGTCTAGATATGGTCAATCCAGGTTGCATCAGAGACCCTGAACGGATTTTGTAAGAATTTCTCTCTCTTTCACTGTCTTTGCTTTGTGGGTTTTTTAAAGTAATGTATGTTTAGAATGGGGTTTGGCTGCTTTTCCCTGCTGTGTTTATGCCGCTTTACACCCTCTTGATTCACTTGCAGAGAGATATCGATACATAGGTTTTCAGATTCATACTAGTCAGATATATTCTTGTGCGGTGACTAGGGGGTGTTGAGTCCAGTTCACTGAGCAGGGAGTAGGCCTTGTCTATTACATATTTGGCTTATGGAGCGGTGTCTGAGCTAATTTCAAACCCTTGTTTTATGCATCACCCCACCTCACCTTTCCCGTTAAGCAGCCATAGTGTGTCTTCTAAAGGTGTGACTCTGTTCTGTTTTGTAATTCAGTTCAAGTGTAGCGATTTTGACATTCCCTCTATAAGCGATATCTTAGGATAAGTGTCTTTTTCTGTGTGACTTATTTCACTTAGAGTCATCGTACCTAAATCCACTCATCATGCTGCTAACTAGCCTTATGACATTGATTTCATGGCTGAGTGATATTCCATTGTGCCAAGTACCACCATTTCTTTATCCATTTTTCTCTTTCCTGGGATATTGAAGGTGTACCGAAGTGGAGGTTCTTGGAAACAGAGCAGCCGTAAACTTTAGGGTGCCTGTGTCTTGTTGATTTTTAGTTTTCCCAATTTATACGCCCTTGAGTGGAAGTGCCCTATGCTCTCTACGCTGTGTTTATTACTTGTTTCAGGACACACCGTACTCTTGTCCAGAGTGCCTGTTGGCAATTTACATCCCGCCCATCAGCGTAGCAAGGCTTCCATGTCTCCATGGCCTGTCCTGCTTTTCTGGTTTTTACACTTTGTTCAGCATGGCCCTTTTGACCGAGGGCAAGCGAGACTTCTTTGTAGCGCTGATTTGCCCTTCCGGCTTGCTTGGTTGGCCGAAAAGGGCGTATGCGTTTTTTCCTGAATATATTTAGGAAAAAACGCATACGCCCTTTTTGGCCAAGGGCATCATTGTCAACGTTTTGCCGCTTTTCATGTGCTTTAAAGGCGAGTCGAATCTACCTCCTGAAATCTGTTTCCTGCAAATCTGCCTTGCTTTCAAATCCTCTTCGTTGCCTTCCCTCAATATATTTGTGGACGAGAGTTCTCATTTATAACTCTGCACGTTTGTGAATTGCAGTGCCCCTGAGCTCCATTTGTCTCCTCGCTTTTTTGGGAGCTGGCCGCAAAAGCGCAGGATTGCTTCAGGCCCTATTTTGGTTCTGGGGGGCAGGCTGAGCCTGTGGTTCATTCTTCTTCCTGATGGGAAAATGGAGTGACCTGTGCCTGTCCCAACACCTAGGGCTAGTCTTTCGTTGGTTCCCCGTCTTCCCGTTCATCCTCAGGCCAAATTGCAACCTGGACGAAACAGTAGGTTAAAGGTGCTGATTCTCCAAGTAGGGAGATGGTTAGTCAAGCGGCTGGAATGGCGAACCCGAGCACAAGGAGAGGAGAAATGAGGTGCGTTTTAGAAACCTTTCCCGATCTCACGGCATACCATCTTCTGGGTTTCCCATGCATGTTTTGATGTAGGAAGATTCCCTTGTACCTGGAGATTTGAGACTCATGGGGTGGGTACCCCGCGGTATTACTTTAAAGGATCTGCATTTGCTCACCCAACCTCACCAATCCTCTCAGCCCCAAGAGTGTCCAGCCTTATGTCTCATCCAGCTGTGGGTCTAGATATGGTCAATCCAGGTTGCATCAGAGACCCTGAACGGATTTTGTAAGAATTTCTCTCTCTTTCACTGTCTTTGCTTTGTGGGTTTTTTAAAGTAATGTATGTTTAGAATGGGGTTTGGCTGCTTTTCCCTGCTGTGTTTATGCCGCTTTACACCCTCTTGATTCACTTGCAGAGAGATATCGATACATAGGTTTTCAGATTCATACTAGTCAAATATATTCTTGTGCGGTGACTAGGGGGTGTTGAGTCCAGTTCACTGAGCAGGGAGTAGGCCTTGTCTATTACATATTTGGCTTATGGAGCGGTGTCTGAGCTAATTCCAAACCCTTGTTTTATGCATCACCCCACCTCACCTTTCCCGTTAAGCAGCCATAGTGTGTCTTCTAAAGGTGTGACTCTGTTCTGTTTTGTAATTCAGTTCAAGTGTAGCGATTTTGACATTCCCTCTATAAGCGATATCTTAGGATAAGTGTCTTTTTCTGTGTGACTTATTTCACTTAGAATCATCGTATCTAAATCCACTCATCATGCTGCTAACTAGCCTTATGACATTGATTTCATGGCTGAGTGATATTCCACTGTGCCAAGTACCACCATTTCTTTATCCATTTTTCTCTTTCCTGGGATATTGAAGGTGTACCGAAGTGGAGGTTCTTGGAAACAGAGCAGCCGTAAACTTTAGGGTGCCTGTGTCTTGTTGATTTTTAGTTTTCCCAATTTATACGCCCATGAGTGGAAGTGCCCTATGCTCTCAACGCTGTGTTTATTACTTGTTTCAGGACACACCGTACTCTTCTCCAGAGTGCCTGTTGGCAATTTACATCCCGCCCATCAGCGTAGCAAGGCTTCCATGTCTCCATGGCCAGTCCTGCTTTTCTGGTTTTTACACTTTGTTCAGCATGGCCCTTTTGACCGAGGGCAAGCGAGACTTCTTTGTAGCGCTGATTTGCCCTTCCGGCTTGCTTGGTTGGCCAAAAAGGGCGTATGCGTTTTTTCCTGAATATATTCAGGAAAAAACGCATACGCCCTTTTTGGCCAAGGGCATCATTGTCAACGTTTTGCCGCTTTTCATGTGCTTTAAAGGCGAGTCGAATCTACCTCCTGAAATCTGTTTCCTGCAAATCTGCCTTGCTTTCAAATCCTCTTCGTTGCCTTCCCTCAATATATTTGTGGACGAGAGTTCTCATTTATAACTCTGCACGTTTGTGAATTGCAGTGCCCCTGAGCTCCATTTGTCTCCTCGCTTTTTTGGGAGCTGGCCGCAAAAGCGCAGGATTGCTTCAGGCCCTATTTTGGTTCTGGGGGGCAGGCTGAGCCTGTGGTTCATTCTTCTTCCTGATGGGAAAATGGAGTGACCTATGCCTGTCCCAACACCTAGGGCTCGTCTCTCGTTGGTTCCGCGTCTTCCCGTTCATCCTCAGGACAAATTGCAACCTGTACAATCAGGAGGTTAAAGGTGCTGATTCTCCAAGTAGGGAGATGGTTAGTCAAGCGGCTGGAATGGCGAACCCGAGCACAAGGAGAGGAGAAATGAGGTGCGTTTTAGAAACCTTTCCCGATCTCATGGCATACCATCTTCTGGGTTTCCCATGCATGTTTTGATGTAGGAAGATTCCCTTGTACCTGGAGATTTGAGACCCATGGGGTGTGTTCCCCGCAGTGTTACTTTAAAGTATCTGCATTTGCTCACCCAACCTCACCAACCCTCTCAGCCCCAAGAATGTCCAGCCTTATGTCTCATCCAGCTGTGGGTCTTGATATGGTCAATCCAGGTTGCATCATAGACCCTGAACGGATTTTGTAAGAATTTCTCTCTCTTTCACTGTCTTTGTTTTGTGGGTTTTTTAAAGTAATTTATGTTTAGAATCGGGCTTGGCTGCTTTTCCCTGCTGTGTTGATGCCGCTTTACACCCTCTTGATTCACTTGCAGAGAGATATCGATACATAGGTTTTCAGATTCTTACTAGTCAGATATATTCTTGTGCGGTGACTAGGGGGTGTTGAGTCCAGTTCACTGAGCAGGGAGTAGGCCTTGTCTATTACATATTTGGCTTATGGAGCGGTGTCTGAGCTAATTTCAAACCCTTGTTTTATGCATCACCCCACCTCACCTTTCCCGTTAAGCAGCCATAGTGTGTCTTCTAAAGGTGTGACTCTGTTCTGTTTTGTAATTCAGTTCAAGTGTAGCGATTTTGACATTCCCTCTATAAGCGATATCTTAGGATAAGTGTCTTTTTCTGTGTGACTTATTTCACTTAGAATCATCGTATCTAAATCCACTCATCATGCTGCTAACTAGCCTTATGACATTGATTTCATGGCTGAGTGATATTCCACTGTGCCAAGTACCACCATTTCTTTATCCATTTTTCTCTTTCCTGGGATATTGAAGGTGTACCGAAGTGGAGGTTCTTGGAAACAGAGCAGCCGTAAACTTTAGGGTGCCTGTGTCTTGTTGATTTTTAGTTTTCCCAATTTATACGCCCATGAGTGGAAGTGCCCTATGCTCTCAACGCTGTGTTTATTACTTGTTTCAGGACACACCGTACTCTTGTCCAGAGTGCCTGTTGGCAATTTACATCCCGCCCATCAGCGTAGCAAGGCTTCCATGTCTCCATGGCCTGTCCTGCTTTTCTGGTTTTTACACTTTGTTCAGCATGGCCCTTTTGACCGAGGGCAAGCGAGACTTCTTTGTAGCGCTGATTTGCCCTTCCGGCTTGCTTGGTTGGCCAAAAAGGGCGTATGCGTTTTTTCCTGAATATATTTAGGAAAAAACGCATACGCCCTTTTTGGCCAAGGGCATCATTGTCAACGTTTTGCCGCTTTTCATGTGCTTTAAAGGCGAGTCGAATCTACCTCCTGAAATCTGTTTCCTGCAAATCTGCCTTGCTTTCAAATCCTCTTCGTTGCCTTCCCTCAATATATTTGTGGACGAGAGTTCTCATTTATAACTCTGCACGTTTGTGAATTGCAGTGCCCCTGAGCTCCATTTGTCTCCTCGCTTTTTTGGGAGCTGGCCGCAAAAGCGCAGGATTGCTTCAGGCCCTATTTTGGTTCTGGGGGGCAGGCTGAGCCTGTGGTTCATTCTTCTTCCTGATGGGAAAATGGAGTGACCTGTGCCTGTCCCAACACCTAGGGCTAGTCTTTCGTTGGTTCCCCGTCTTCCCGTTCATCCTCAGGACAAATTGCAACCTGGACGAAACAGTAGGTTAAAGGTGCTGATTCTCCAAGTAGGGAGATGGTTAGTCAAGCGGCTGGAATGGCGAACCCGAGCACAAGGAGAGGAGAAATGAGGTGCGTTTTAGAAACCTTTCCCGATCTCACGGCATACTATCTTCTGGGTTTCCCATGCATGTTTTGATGTAGGAAGATTCCCTTGTACCTGGAGATTTGAGACCCATGGGGTGGGTACCCCGCGGTATTACTTTAAAGGATCTGCATTTGCTCACCCAACCTCACCAATCCTCTCAGCCCCAAGAGTGTCCAGCCTTATGTCTCATCCAGCTGTGGGTCTAGATATGGTCAATCCAGGTTGCATCAGAGACCCTGAACGGATTTTGTAAGAATTTCTCTCTCTTTCACTGTCTTTGCTTTGTGGGTTTTTTAAAGTAATGTATGTTTAGAATGGGGTTTGGCTGCTTTTCCCTGCTGTGTTTATGCCGCTTTACACCCTCTTGATTCACTTGCAGAGAGATATCGATACATAGGTTTTCAGATTCATACTAGTCAGATATATTCTTGTGCGGTGACTAGGGGGTGTTGAGTCCAGTTCACTGAGCAGGGAGTAGGCCTTGTCTATTACATATTTGGCTTATGGAGCGGTGTCTGAGCTAATTCCAAACCCTTGTTTTATGCATCACCCCACCTCACCTTTCCCGTTAAGCAGCCATAGTGTGTCTTCTAAAGGTGTGACTCTGTTCTGTTTTGTAATTCAGTTCAAGTGTAGCGATTTTGACATTCCCTCTATAAGCGATATCTTAGGATAAGTGTCTTTTTCTGTGTGACTTATTTCACTTAGAATCATCGTATCTAAATCCACTCATCATGCTGCTAACTAGCCTTATGACATTGATTTCATGGCTGAGTGATATTCCACTGTGCCAAGTACCACCATTTCTTTATCCATTTTTCTCTTTCCTGGGATATTGAAGGTGTACCGAAGTGGAGGTTCTTGGAAACAGAGCAGCCGTAAACTTTAGGGTGCCTGTGTCTTGTTGATTTTTAGTTTTCCCAATTTATACGCCCTTGAGTGGAAGTGCCCTATGCTCTCTACGCTGTGTTTATTACTTGTTTCAGGACACACCGTACTCTTCTCCAGAGTGCCTGTTGGCAATTTACATCCCGCCCATCAGCGTAGCAAGGCTTCCATGTCTCCATGGCCTGTCCTGCTTTTCTGGTTTTTACACTTTATTCAGCATGGCCCTTTTGACCGAGGGCAAGCGAGACTTCTTTGTAGCGCTGATTTGCCCTTCCGGCTTGCTTGGTTGGCCAAAAAGGGCGTATGCGTTTTTTCCTGAATATATTCAGGAAAAAACGCATACGCCCTTTTTGGCCAAGGGCATCATTGTCAACGTTTTGCCGCTTTTCATGTGCTTTAAAGGCGAGTCGAATCTACCTCCTGAAATCTGTTTCCTGCAAATCTGCCTTGCTTTCAAATCCTCTTCATTGCCTTCCCTCAATATATTTGTGGACGAGAGTTCTCATTTATAACTCTGCACGTTTGTGAATTGCAGTGCCCCTGAGCTCCATTTGTCTCCTCGCATTTTTGGGAGCTGGCCGCAAAAGCGCAGGATTGCTTCAGGCCCTATTTTGGTTCTGGGGGGCAGGCTGAGCCTGTGGTTCATTCTTCTTCCTGATGGGAAAATGGAGTGACCTATGCCTGTCCCTACACCTAGGGCTCGTCTCTCGTTGGTTCCGCGTCTTCCCGTTCATCCTCAGGACAAATTGCAACCTGTACAATCAGGAGGTTAAAGGTGCTGATTCTCCAAGTAGGGAGATGGTTAGTCAAGCGGCTGGAATGGCGAACCCGAGCACAAGGAGAGGAGAAATGAGGTGCGTTTTAGAAACCTTTCCCGATCTCATGGCATACCATCTTCTGGGTTTCCCATGCATGTTTTGATGTAGGAAGATTCCCTTGTACCTGGAGATTTGAGACCCATGGGGTGTGTTCCCCGCAGTGTTACTTTAAAGTATCTGCATTTGCTCACCCAACCTCACCAACCCTCTCAGCCCCAAGAATGTCCAGCCTTATGTCTCATCCAGCTGTGGGTCTTGATATGGTCAATCCAGGTTGCATCATAGACCCTGAACGGATTTTGTAAGAATTTCTCTCTCTTTCACTGTCTTTGTTTTGTGGGTTTTTTAAAGTAATTTATGTTTAGAATCGGGCTTGGCTGCTTTTCCCTGCTGTGTTGATGCCGCTTTACACCCTCTTGATTCACTTGCAGAGAGATATCGATACATAGGTTTTCAGATTCTTACTAGTCAGATATATTCTTGTGCGGTGAGTAGGGGGTGTTGAGTCCAGTTCACTGAGCAGGGAGTAGGCCTTGTCTATTACATATTTGGCTTATGGAGCGGTGTCTGAGCTAATTTCAAACCCTTGTTTTATGCATCACCCCACCTCACCTTTCCCGTTAAGCAGCCATAGTGTGTCTTCTAAAGGTGTGACTCTGTTCTGTTTTGTAATTCAGTTCAAGTGTAGCGATTTTGACATTCCCTCTATAAGCGATATCTTAGGATAAGTGTCTTTTTCTGTGTGACTTATTTCACTTAGAATCATCGTATCTAAATCCACTCATCATGCTGCTAACTAGCCTTATGACATTGATTTCATGGCTGAGTGATATTCCACTGTGCCAAGTACCACCATTTCTTTATCCATTTTTCTCTTTCCTGGGATATTGAAGGTGTACCGAAGTGGAGGTTCTTGGAAACAGAGCAGCCGTAAACTTTAGGGTGCCTGTGTCTTGTTGATTTTTAGTTTTCCCAATTTATACGCCCATGAGTGGAAGTGCCCTATGCTCTCAACGCTGTGTTTATTACTTGTTTCAGGACACACCGTACTCTTGTCCAGAGTGCCTGTTGGCAATTTACATCCCGCCCATCAGCGTAGCAAGGCTTCCATGTCTCCATGGCCTGTCCTGCTTTTCTGGTTTTTACACTTTGTTCAGCATGGCCCTTTTGACCGAGGGCAAGCGAGACTTCTTTGTAGCGCTGATTTGCCCTTCCGGCTTGCTTGGTTGGCCAAAAAGGGCGTATGCGTTTTTTCCTGAATATATTCAGGAAAAAACGCATACGCCCTTTTTGGCCAAGGGCATCATTGTCAACGTTTTGCCGCTTTTCATGTGCTTTAAAGGCGAGTCGAATCTACCTCCTGAAATCTGTTTCCTGCAAATCTGCCTTGCTTTCAAATCCTCTTCGTTGCCTTCCCTCAATATATTTGTGGACGAGAGTTCTCATTTATAACTCTGCACGTTTGTGAATTGCAGTGCCCCTGAGCTCCATTTGTCTCCTCGCTTTTTTGGGAGCTGGCCGCAAAAGCGCAGGATTGCTTCAGGCCCTATTTTGGTTCTGGGGGGCAGGCTGAGCCTGTGGTTCATTCTTCTTCCTGATGGGAAAATGGAGTGACCTGTGCCTGTCCCAACACCTAGGGCTAGTCTTTCGTTGGTTCCCCGTCTTCCCGTTCATCCTCAGGCCAAATTGCAACCTGGACGAAACAGTAGGTTAAAGGTGCTGATTCTCCAAGTAGGGAGATGGTTAGTCAAGCGGCTGGAATGGCGAACCCGAGCACAAGGAGAGGAGAAATGAGGTGCGTTTTAGAAACCTTTCCCGATCTCACGGCATACCATCTTCTGGGTTTCCCATGCATGTTTTGATGTAGGAAGATTCCCTTGTACCTGGAGATTTGAGACCCATGGGGTGGGTACCCCGCGGTATTACTTTAAAGTATCTGCATTTGCTCACCCAACCTCACCAATCCTCTCAGCCCCAAGAGTGTCCAGCCTTATGTGTCATCCAGCTGTGGGTCTAGATATGGTCAATCCAGGTTGCATCAGAGACCCTGAACGGATTTTGTAAGAATTTCTCTCTCTTTCACTGTCTTTGCTTTGTGGGTTTTTTAAAGTAATGTATGTTTAGAATGGGGTTTGGCTGCTTTTCCCTGCTGTGTTTATGCCGCTTTACACCCTCTTGATTCACTTGCAGAGAGATATCGATACATAGGTTTTCAGATTCATACTAGTCAGATATATTCTTGTGCGGTGACTAGGGGGTGTTGAGTCCAGTTCACTGAGCAGGGAGTAGGCCTTGTCTATTACATATTTGGCTTATGGAGCGGTGTCTGAGCTAATTTCAAACCCTTGTTTTATGCATCACCCCACCTCACCTTTCCCGTTAAGCAGCCATAGTGTGTCTTCTAAAGGTGTGACTCTGTTCTGTTTTGTAATTCAGTTCAAGTGTAGCGATTTTGACATTCCCTCTATAAGCGATATCTTAGGATAAGTGTCTTTTTCTGTGTGACTTATTTCACTTAGAGTCATCGTACCTAAATCCACTCATCATGCTGCTAACTAGCCTTATGACATTGATTTCATGGCTGAGTGATATTCCATTGTGCCAAGTACCACCATTTCTTTATCCATTTTTCTCTTTCCTGGGATATTGAAGGTGTACCGAAGTGGAGGTTCTTGGAAACAGAGCAGCCGTAAACTTTAGGGTGCCTGTGTCTTGTTGATTTTTAGTTTTCCCAATTTATACGCCCTTGAGTGGAAGTGCCCTATGCTCTCTACGCTGTGTTTATTACTTGTTTCAGGACACACCGTACTCTTCTCCAGAGTGCCTGTTGGCAATTTACATCCCGCCCATCAGCGTAGCAAGTCTTCCATGTCTCCATGGCCTGTCCTGCTTTTCTGGTTTTTACACTTTGTTCAGCATGGCCCTTTTGACCGAGGGCAAGCGAGACTTCTTTGTAGCGCTGATTTGCCCTTCCGGCTTGCTTGGTTGGCCAAAAAGGGCGTATGCGTTTTTTCCTGAATATATTCAGGAAAAAACGCATACGCCCTTTTTGGCCAAGGGCATCATTGTCAACGTTTTGCCGCTTTTCATGTGCTTTAAAGGCGAGTCGAATCTACCTCCTGAAATCTGTTTCCTGCAAATCTGCCTTGCTTTCAAATCCTCTTCGTTGCCTTCCCTCAATATATTTGTGGACGAGAGTTCTCATTTATAACTCTGCACGTTTGTGAATTGCAGTGCCCCTGAGCTCCATTTGTCTCCTCGCTTTTTTGGGAGCTGGCCGCAAAAGCGCAGGATTGCTTCAGGCCCTATTTTGGTTCTGGGGGGCAGGCTGAGCCTGTGGTTCATTCTTCTTCCTGATGGGAAAATGGAGTGACCTATGCCTGTCCCAACACCTAGGGCTCGTCTCTCGTTGGTTCCGCGTCTTCCCGTTCATCCTCAGGACAAATTGCAACCTGTACAATCAGGAGGTTAAAGGTGCTGATTCTCCAAGTAGGGAGATGGTTAGTCAAGCGGCTGGAATGGCGAACCCGAGCACAAGGAGAGGAGAAATGAGGTGCGTTTTAGAAACCTTTCCCGATCTCATGGCATACCATCTTCTGGGTTTCCCATGCATGTTTTGATGTAGGAAGATTCCCTTGTACCTGGAGATTTGAGACCCATGGGGTGTGTTCCCCGCAGTGTTACTTTAAAGTATCTGCATTTGCTCACCCAACCTCACCAACCCTCTCAGCCCCAAGAATGTCCAGCCTTATGTCTCATCCAGCTGTGGGTCTTGATATGGTCAATCCAGGTTGCATCATAGACCCTGAACGGATTTTGTAAGAATTTCTCTCTCTTTCACTGTCTTTGTTTTGTGGGTTTTTTAAAGTAATTTATGTTTAGAATCGGGCTTGGCTGCTTTTCCCTGCTGTGTTGATGCCGCTTTACACCCTCTTGATTCACTTGCAGAGAGATATCGATACATAGGTTTTCAGATTCTTACTAGTCAGATATATTCTTGTGCGGTGACTAGGGGGTGTTGAGTCCAGTTCACTGAGCAGGGAGTAGGCCTTGTCTATTACATATTTGGCTTATGGAGCGGTGTCTGAGCTAATTTCAAACCCTTGTTTTATGCATCACCCCACCTCACCTTTCCCGTTAAGCAGCCATAGTGTGTCTTCTAAAGGTGTGACTCTGTTCTGTTTTGTAATTCAGTTCAAGTGTAGCGATTTTGACATTCCCTCTATAAGCGATATCTTAGGATAAGTGTCTTTTTCTGTGTGACTTATTTCACTTAGAATCATCGTATCTAAATCCACTCATCATGCTGCTAACTAGCCTTATGACATTGATTTCATGGCTGAGTGATATTCCACTGTGCCAAGTACCACCATTTCTTTATCCATTTTTCTCTTTCCTGGGATATTGAAGGTGTACCGAAGTGGAGGTTCTTGGAAACAGAGCAGCCGTAAACTTTAGGGTGCCTGTGTCTTGTTGATTTTTAGTTTTCCCAATTTATACGCCCATGAGTGGAAGTGCCCTATGCTCTCAACGCTGTGTTTATTACTTGTTTCAGGACACACCGTACTCTTCTCCAGAGTGCCTGTTGGCAATTTACATCCCGCCCATCAGCGTAGCAAGGCTTCCATGTCTCCATGGCCTGTCCTGCTTTTCTGGTTTTTACACTTTGTTCAGCATGGCCCTTTTGACCGAGGGCAAGCGAGACTTCTTTGTAGCGCTGATTTGCCCTTCCGGCTTGCTTGGTTGGCCAAAAAGGGCGTATGCGTTTTTTCCTGAATATATTTAGGAAAAAACGCATACGCCCTTTTTGGCCAAGGGCATCATTGTCAACGTTTTGCCGCTTTTCATGTGCTTTAAAGGCGAGTCGAATCTACCTCCTGAAATCTGTTTCCTGCAAATCTGCCTTGCTTTCAAATCCTCTTCGTTGCCTTCCCTCAATATATTTGTGGACGAGAGTTCTCATTTATAACTCTGCACGTTTGTGAATTGCAGTGCCCCTGAGCTCCATTTGTCTCCTCGCTTTTTTGGGAGCTGGCCGCAAAAGCGCAGGATTGCTTCAGGCCCTATTTTGGTTCTGGGGGGCAGGCTGAGCCTGTGGTTCATTCTTCTTCCTGATGGGAAAATGGAGTGACCTGTGCCTGTCCCAACACCTAGGGCTAGTCTTTCGTTGGTTCCCCGTCTTCCCGTTCATCCTCAGGACAAATTGCAACCTGGACGAAACAGTAGGTTAAAGGTGCTGATTCTCCAAGTAGGGAGATGGTTAGTCAAGCGGCTGGAATGGCGAACCCGAGCACAAGGAGAGGAGAAATGAGGTGCGTTTTAGAAACCTTTCCCGATCTCACGGCATACTATCTTCTGGGTTTCCCATGCATGTTTTGATGTAGGAAGATTCCCTTGTACCTGGAGATTTGAGACCCATGGGGTGGGTACCCCGCGGTATTACTTTAAAGGACCTGCATTTGCTCACCCAACCTCACCAATCCTCTCAGCCCCAAGAGTGTCCAGCCTTATGTCTCATCCAGCTGTGGGTCTAGATATGGTCAATCCAGGTTGCATCAGAGACCCTGAACGGATTTTGTAAGAATTTCTCTCTCTTTCACTGTCTTTGCTTTGTGGGTTTTTTAAAGTAATGTATGTTTAGAATGGGGTTTGGCTGCTTTTCCCTGCTGTGTTTATGCCGCTTTACACCCTCTTGATTCACTTGCAGAGAGATATCGATACATAGGTTTTCAGATTCATACTAGTCAGATATATTCTTGTGCGGTGACTAGGGGGTGTTGAGTCCAGTTCACTGAGCAGGGAGTAGGCCTTGTCTATTACATATTTGGCTTATGGAGCGGTGTCTGAGCTAATTTCAAACCCTTGTTTTATGCATCACCCCACCTCACCTTTCCCGTTAAGCAGCCATAGTGTGTCTTCTAAAGGTGTGACTCTGTTCTGTTTTGTAATTCAGTTCAAGTGTAGCGATTTTGACATTCCCTCTATAAGCGATATCTTAGGATAAGTGTCTTTTTCTGTGTGACTTATTTCACTTAGAGTCATCGTACCTAAATCCACTCATCATGCTGCTAACTAGCCTTATGACATTGATTTCATGGCTGAGTGATATTCCATTGTGCCAAGTACCACCATTTCTTTATCCATTTTTCTCTTTCCTGGGATATTGAAGGTGTACCGAAGTGGAGGTTCTTGGAAACAGAGCAGCCGTAAACTTTAGGGTGCCTGTGTCTTGTTGATTTTTAGTTTTCCCAATTTATACGCCCTTGAGTGGAAGTGCCCTATGCTCTCTACGCTGTGTTTATTACTTGTTTCAGGACACACCGTACTCTTCTCCAGAGTGCCTGTTGGCAATTTACATCCCGCCCATCAGCGTAGCAAGGCTTCCATGTCTCCATGGCCTGTCCTGCTTTTCTGGTTTTTACACTTTGTTCAGCATGGCCCTTTTGACCGAGGGCAAGCGAGACTTCTTTGTAGCGCTGATTTGCCCTTCCGGCTTGCTTGGTTGGCCAAAAAGGGCGTATGCGTTTTTTCCTGAATATATTCAGGAAAAAACGCATACGCCCTTTTTGGCCAAGGGCATCATTGTCAACGTTTTGCCGCTTTTCATGTGCTTTAAAGGCGAGTCGAATCTACCTCCTGAAATCTGTTTCCTGCAAATCTGCCTTGCTTTCAAATCCTCTTCATTGCCTTCCCTCAATATATTTGTGGACGAGAGTTCTCATTTATAACTCTGCACGTTTGTGAATTGCAGTGCCCCTGAGCTCCATTTGTCTCCTCGCTTTTTTGGGAGCTGGCCGCAAAAGCGCAGGATTGCTTCAGGCTCTAATTTGGTTCTGGGGGGCAGGCTGAGCCTGTGGTTCATTCTTCTTCCTGATGGGAAAATGGAGTGACCTATGCCTGTCCCAACACCTAGGGCTCGTCTCTCGTTGGTTCCGCGTCTTCCCGTTCATCCTCAGGACAAATTGCAACCTGTACAATCAGGAGGTTAAAGGTGCTGATTCTCCAAGTAGGGAGATGGTTAGTCAAGCGGCTGGAATGGCGAACCCGAGCACAAGGAGAGGAGAAATGAGGTGCGTTTTAGAAACCTTTCCCGATCTCATGGCATACCATCTTCTGGGTTTCCCATGCATGTTTTGATGTAGGAAGATTCCCTTGTACCTGGAGATTTGAGACCCATGGGGTGTGTTCCCCGCAGTGTTACTTTAAAGTATCTGCATTTGCTCACCCAACCTCACCAACCCTCTCAGCCCCAAGAATGTCCAGCCTTATGTCTCATCCAGCTGTGGGTCTTGATATGGTCAATCCAGGTTGCATCATAGACCCTGAACGGATTTTGTAAGAATTTCTCTCTCTTTCACTGTCTTTGTTTTGTGGGTTTTTTAAAGTAATTTATGTTTAGAATCGGGCTTGGCTGCTTTTCCCTGCTGTGTTGATGCCGCTTTACACCCTCTTGATTCACTTGCAGAGAGATATCGATACATAGGTTTTCAGATTCTTACTAGTCAGATATATTCTTGTGCGGTGAGTAGGGGGTGTTGAGTCCAGTTCACTGAGCAGGGAGTAGGCCTTGTCTATTACATATTTGGCTTATGGAGCGGTGTCTGAGCTAATTTCAAACCCTTGTTTTATGCATCACCCCACCTCACCTTTCCCGTTAAGCAGCCATAGTGTGTCTTCTAAAGGTGTGACTCTGTTCTGTTTTGTAATTCAGTTCAAGTGTAGCGATTTTGACATTCCCTCTATAAGCGATATCTTAGGATAAGTGTCTTTTTCTGTGTGACTTATTTCACTTAGAATCATCGTATCTAAATCCACTCATCATGCTGCTAACTAGCCTTATGACATTGATTTCATGGCTGAGTGATATTCCACTGTGCCAAGTACCACCATTTCTTTATCCATTTTTCTCTTTCCTGGGATATTGTAGGTGTACCGAAGTGGAGGTTCTTGGAAACAGAGCAGCCGTAAACTTTAGGGTGCCTGTGTCTTGTTGATTTTTAGTTTTCCCAATTTATACGCCCATGAGTGGAAGTGCCCTATGCTCTCAACGCTGTGTTTATTACTTGTTTCAGGACACACCGTACTCTTCTCCAGAGTGCCTGTTGGCAATTTACATCCCGCCCATCAGCGTAGCAAGGCTTCCATGTCTCCATGGCCTGTCCTGCTTTTCTGGTTTTTACACTTTGTTCAGCATGGCCCTTTTGACCGAGGGCAAGCGAGACTTCTTTGTAGCGCTGATTTGCCCTTCCGGCTTGCTTGGTTGGCCAAAAAGGGCGTATGCGTTTTTTCCTGAATATATTTAGGAAAAAACGCATACGCCCTTTTTGGCCAAGGGCATCATTGTCAACGTTTTGCCGCTTTTCATGTGCTTTAAAGGCGAGTCGAATCTACCTCCTGAAATCTGTTTCCTGCAAATCTGCCTTGCTTTCAAATCCTCTTCGTTGCCTTCCCTCAATATATTTGTGGACGAGAGTTCTCATTTATAACTCTGCACGTTTGTGAATTGCAGTGCCCCTGAGCTCCATTTGTCTCCTCGCTTTTTTGGGAGCTGGCCGCAAAAGCGCAGGATTGCTTCAGGCCCTATTTTGGTTCTGGGGGGCAGGCTGAGCCTGTGGTTCATTCTTCTTCCTGATGGGAAAATGGAGTGACCTGTGCCTGTCCCAACACCTAGGGCTAGTCTTTCGTTGGTTCCCCGTCTTCCCGTTCATCCTCAGGACAAATTGCAACCTGGACGAAACAGTAGGTTAAAGGTGCTGATTCTCCAAGTAGGGAGATGGTTAGTCAAGCGGCTGGAATGGCGAACCCGAGCACAAGGAGAGGAGAAATGAGGTGCGTTTTAGAAACCTTTCCCGATCTCACGGCATACCATCTTCTGGGTTTCCCATGCATGTTTTGATGTAGGAAGATTCCCTTGTACCTGGAGATTTGAGACCCATGGGGTGGGTACCCCGCGGTATTACTTTAAAGGATCTGCATTTGCTCACCCAACCTCACCAATCCTCTCAGCCCCAAGAGTGTCCAGCCTTATGTCTCATCCAGCTGTGGGTCTAGATATGGTCAATCCAGGTTGCATCAGAGACCCTGAACGGATTTTGTAAGAATTTCTCTCTCTTTCACTGTCTTTGCTTTGTGGGTTTTTTAAAGTAATGTATGTTTAGAATGGGGTTTGGCTGCTTTTCCCTGCTGTGTTTATGCCGCTTTACACCCTCTTGATTCACTTGCAGAGAGATATCGATACATAGGTTTTCAGATTCATACTAGTCAGATATATTCTTGTGCGGTGACTAGGGGGTGTTGAGTCCAGTTCACTGAGCAGGGAGTAGGCCTTGTCTATTACATATTTGGCTTATGGAGCGGTGTCTGAGCTAATTCCAAACCCTTGTTTTATGCATCACCCCACCTCACCTTTCCCGTTAAGCAGCCATAGTGTGTCTTCTAAAGGTGTGACTCTGTTCTGTTTTGTAATTCAGTTCAAGTGTAGCGATTTTGACATTCCCTCTATAAGCGATATCTTAGGATAAGTGTCTTTTTCTGTGTGACTTATTTCACTTAGAGTCATCGTACCTAAATCCACTCATCATGCTGCTAACTAGCCTTATGACATTGATTTCATGGCTGAGTGATATTCCACTGTGCCAAGTACCACCATTTCTTTATCCATTTTTCTCTTTCCTGGGATATTGAAGGTGTACCGAAGTGGAGGTTCTTGGAAACAGAGCAGCCGTAAACTTTAGGGTGCTTGTGTCTTGTTGATTTTTAGTTTTCCCAATTTATACGCCCATGAGTGGAAGTGCCCTATGCTCTCAACGCTGTGTTTATTACTTGTTTCAGGACACACCGTACTCTTCTCCAGAGTGCCTGTTGGCAATTTACATCCCGCCCATCAGCGTAGCAAGGCTTCCATGTCTCCATGGCCTGTCCTGCTTTTCTGGTTTTTACACTTTGTTCAGCATGGCCCTTTTGACCGAGGGCAAGCGAGACTTCTTTGTAGCGCTGATTTGCCCTTCTGGCTTGCTTGGTTGGCCAAAAAGGGCGTATGCGTTTTTTCCTGAATATATTCAGGAAAAAACGCATACGCCCTTTTTGGCCAAGGGCATCATTGTCAACGTTTTGCCGCTTTTCATGTGCTTTAAAGGCGAGTCGAATCTACCTCCTGAAATCTGTTTCCTGCAAATCTGCCTTGCTTTCAAATCCTCTTCGTTGCCTTCCCTCAATATATTTGTGGACGAGAGTTCTCATTTATAACTCTGCACGTTTGTGAATTGCAGTGCCCCTGAGCTCCATTTGTCTCCTCGCTTTTTTGGGAGCTGGCCGCAAAAGCGCAGGATTGCTTCAGGCCCTATTTTGGTTCTGGGGGGCAGGCTGAGCCTGTGGTTCATTCTTCTTCCTGATGGGAAAATGGAGTGACCTATGCCTGTCCCAACACCTAGGGCTCGTCTCTCGTTGGTTCCGCGTCTTCCCGTTCATCCTCAGGACAAATTGCAACCTGTACAATCAGGAGGTTAAAGGTGCTGATTCTCCAAGTAGGGAGATGGTTAGTCAAGCGGCTGGAATGGCGAACCCGAGCACAAGGAGAGGAGAAATGAGGTGCGTTTTAGAAACCTTTCCCGATCTCATGGCATACCATCTTCTGGGTTTCCCATGCATGTTTTGATGTAGGAAGATTCCCTTGTACCTGGAGATTTGAGACCCATGGGGTGTGTTCCCCGCAGTGTTACTTTAAAGTATCTGCATTTGCTCACCCAACCTCACCAACCCTCTCAGCCCCAAGAATGTCCAGCCTTATGTCTCATCCAGCTGTGGGTCTTGATATGGTCAATCCAGGTTGCATCATAGACCCTGAACGGATTTTGCAAGAATTTCTCTCTCTTTCACTGTCTTTGTTTTGTGGGTTTTTTAAAGTAATTTATGTTTAGAATCGGGCTTGGCTGCTTTTCCCTGCTGTGTTGATGCCGCTTTACACCCTCTTGATTCACTTGCAGAGAGATATCGATACATAGGTTTTCAGATTCTTACTAGTCAGATATATTCTTGTGCGGTGACTAGGGGGTGTTGAGTCCAGTTCACTGAGCAGGGAGTAGGCCTTGTCTATTACATATTTGGCTTATGGAGCGGTGTCTGAGCTAATTTCAAACCCTTGTTTTATGCATCACCCCACCTCACCTTTCCCGTTAAGCAGCCATAGTGTGTCTTCTAAAGGTGTGACTCTGTTCTGTTTTGTAATTCAGTTCAAGTGTAGCGATTTTGACATTCCCTCTATAAGCGATATCTTAGGATAAGTGTCTTTTTCTGTGTGACTTATTTCACTTAGAATCATCGTATCTAAATCCACTCATCATGCTGCTAACTAGCCTTATGACATTGATTTCATGGCTGAGTGATATTCCACTGTGCCAAGTACCACCATTTCTTTATCCATTTTTCTCTTTCCTGGGATATTGAAGGTGTACCGAAGTGGAGGTTCTTGGAAACAGAGCAGCCGTAAACTTTAGGGTGCCTGTGTCTTGTTGATTTTTAGTTTTCCCAATTTATACGCCCATGAGTGGAAGTGCCCTATGCTCTCAACGCTGTGTTTATTACTTGTTTCAGGACACACCATACTCTTCTCCAGAGTGCCTGTTGGCAATTTACATCCTGCCCATCAGCGTAGCAAGGCTTCCATGTCTCCATGGCCTGTCCTGCTTTTCTGGTTTTTACACTTTGTTCAGCATGGCCCTTTTGACCGAGGGCAAGCGAGACTTCTTTGTAGCGCTGATTTGCCCTTCCGGCTTGCTTGGTTGGCCAAAAAGGGCGTATGCGTTTTTTCCTGAATATATTTAGGAAAAAACGCATACGCCCTTTTTGGCCAAGGGCATCATTGTCAACGTTTTGCCGCTTTTCATGTGCTTTAAAGGCGAGTCGAATCTACCTCCTGAAATCTGTTTCCTGCAAATCTGCCTTGCTTTCAAATCCTCTTCGTTGCCTTCCCTCAATATATTTGTGGACGAGAGTTCTCATTTATAACTCTGCACGTTTGTGAATTGCAGTGCCCCTGAGCTCCATTTGTCTCCTCGCTTTTTTGGGAGCTGGCCGCAAAAGCGCAGGATTGCTTCAGGCCCTATTTTGGTTCTGGGGGGCAGGCTGAGCCTGTGGTTCATTCTTCTTCCTGATGGGAAAATGGAGTGACCTGTGCCTGTCCCAACACCTAGGGCTAGTCTTTCGTTGGTTCCCCGTCTTCCCGTTCATCCTCAGGCCAAATTGCAACCTGGACGAAACAGTAGGTTAAAGGTGCTGATTCTCCAAGTAGGGAGATGGTTAGTCAAGCGGCTGGAATGGCGAACCCGAGCACAAGGAGAGGAGAAATGAGGTGCGTTTTAGAAACCTTTCCCGATCTCACGGCATACCATCTTCTGGGTTTCCCATGCATGTTTTGATGTAGGAAGATTCCCTTGTACCTGGAGATTTGAGACCCATGGGGTGGGTACCCCGCGGTATTACTTTAAAGGATCTGCATTTGCTCACCCAACCTCACCAATCCTCTCAGCCCCAAGAGTGTCCAGCCTTATGTCTCATCCAGCTGTGGGTCTAGATATGGTCAATCCAGGTTGCATCAGAGACCCTGAACGGATTTTGTAAGAATTTCTCTCTCTTTCACTGTCTTTGCTTTGTGGGTTTTTTAAAGTAATGTATGTTTAGAATGGGGTTTGGCTGCTTTTCCCTGCTGTGTTTATGCCGCTTTACACCCTCTTGATTCACTTGCAGAGAGATATCGATACATAGGTTTTCAGATTCATACTAGTCAGATATATTCTTGTGCGGTGACTAGGGGGTGTTGAGTCCAGTTCACTGAGCAGGGAGTAGGCCTTGTCTATTACATATTTGGCTTATGGAGCGGTGTCTGAGCTAATTCCAAACCCTTGTTTTATGCATCACCCCACCTCACCTTTCCCGTTAAGCAGCCATAGTGTGTCTTCTAAAGGTGTGACTCTGTTCTGTTTTGTAATTCAGTTCAAGTGTAGCGATTTTGACATTCCCTCTATAAGCGATATCTTAGGATAAGTGTCTTTTTCTGTGTGACTTATTTCACTTAGAGTCATCGTACCTAAATCCACTCATCATGCTGCTAACTAGCCTTATGACATTGATTTCATGGCTGAGTGATATTCCACTGTGCCAAGTACCACCATTTCTTTATCCATTTTTCTCTTTCCTGGGATATTGAAGGTGTACCGAAGTGGAGGTTCTTGGAAACAGAGCAGCCGTAAACTTTAGGGTGCCTGTGTCTTGTTGATTTTTAGTTTTCCCAATTTATACGCCCATGAGTGGAAGTGCCCTATGCTCTCTACGCTGTGTTTATTACTTGTTTCAGGACACACCGTACTCTTCTCCAGAGTGCCTGTTGGCAATTTACATCCCGCCCATCAGCGTAGCAAGGCTTCCATGTCTCCATGGCCTGTCCTGCTTTTCTGGTTTTTACACTTTGTTCAGCATGGCCCTTTTGACCGAGGGCAAGCGAGACTTCTTTGTAGCGCTGATTTGCCCTTCCGGCTTGCTTGGTTGGCCAAAAAGGGCGTATGCGTTTTTTCCTGAATATATTCAGGAAAAAACGCATACGCCCTTTTTGGCCAAGGGCATCATTGTCAACGTTTTGCCGCTTTTCATGTGCTTTAAAGGCGAGTCGAATCTACCTCCTGAAATCTGTTTCCTGCAAATCTGCCTTGCTTTCAAATCCTCTTCGTTGCCTTCCCTCAATATATTTGTGGACGAGAGTTCTCATTTATAACTCTGCACGTTTGTGAATTGCAGTGCCCCTGAGCTCCATTTGTCTCCTCGCTTTTTTGGGAGCTGGCCGCAAAAGCGCAGGATTGCTTCAGGCCCTATTTTGGTTCTGGGGGGCAGGCTGAGCCTGTGGTTCATTCTTCTTCCTGATGGGAAAATGGAGTGACCTGTGCCTGTCCCAACACCTAGGGCTAGTCTTTCGTTGGTTCCCCGTCTTCCCGTTCATCCTCAGGACAAATTGCAACCTGGACGAAACAGTAGGTTAAAGGTGCTGATTCTCCAAGTAGGGAGATGGTTAGTCAAGCGGCTGGAATGGCGAACCCGAGCACAAGGAGAGGAGAAATGAGGTGCATTTTAGAAACCTTTCCCGATCTCACGGCATACCATCTTCTGGGTTTCCCATGCATGTTTTGATGTAGGAAGATTCCCTTGTACCTGGAGATTTGAGACCCATGGGGTGGGTACCCCGCGGTATTACTTTAAAGTATCTGCATTTGCTCACCCAACCTCACCAATCCTCTCAGCCCCAAGAGTGTCCAGCCTTATGTCTCATCCAGCTGTGGGTCTAGATATGGTCAATCCAGGTTGCATCAGAGACCCTGAACGGATTTTGTAAGAATTTCTCTCTCTTTCACTGTCTTTGCTTTGTGGGTTTTTTAAAGTAATGTATGTTTAGAATGGGGTTTGGCTGCTTTTCCCTGCTGTGTTTATGCCGCTTTACACCCTCTTGATTCACTTGCAGAGAGATATCGATACATAGGTTTTCAGATTCATACTAGTCAGATATATTCTTGTGCGGTGACTAGGGGGTGTTGAGTCCAGTTCACTGAGCAGGGAGTAGGCCTTGTCTATTACATATTTGGCTTATGGAGCGGTGTCTGAGCTAATTCCAAACCCTTGTTTTATGCATCACCCCACCTCACCTTTCCCGTTAAGCAGCCATAGTGTGTCTTCTAAAGGTGTGACTCTGTTCTGTTTTGTAATTCAGTTCAAGTGTAGCGATTTTGACATTCCCTCTATAAGCGATATCTTAGGATAAGTGTCTTTTTCTGTGTGACTTATTTCACTTAGAGTCATCGTACCTAAATCCACTCATCATGCTGCTAACTAGCCTTATGACATTGATTTCATGGCTGAGTGATATTCCATTGTGCCAAGTACCACCATTTCTTTATCCATTTTTCTCTTTCCTGGGATATTGAAGGTGTACCGAAGTGGAGGTTCTTGGAAACAGAGCAGCCGTAAACTTTAGGGTGCCTGTGTCTTGTTGATTTTTAGTTTTCCCAATTTATACGCCCTTGAGTGGAAGTGCCCTATGCTCTCTACGCTGTGTTTATTACTTGTTTCAGGACACACCGTACTCTTCTCCAGAGTGCCTGTTGGCAATTTACATCCCGCCCATCAGCGTAGCAAGGCTCCCATGTCTCCATGGCCTGTCCTGCTTTTCTGGTTTTTACTGTTTGTTCAGCATGGCCCTTTTGACCGAGGGCAAGCGAGACTTCTTTGTAGCGCTGATTTGCCCTTCCGGCTTGCTTGGTTGGCCAAAAAGGGCGTATGCGTTTTTTCCTGAATATATTCAGGAAAAAACGCATACGCCCTTTTTGGCCAAGGGCATCATTGTCAACGTTTTGCCGCTTTTCATGTGCTTTAAAGGCGAGTCGAATCTACCTCCTGAAATCTGTTTCCTGCAAATCTGCCTTGCTTTCAAATCCTCTTCGTTGCCTTCCCTCAATATATTTGTGGACGAGAGTTCTCATTTATAACTCTGCACGTTTGTGAATTGCAGTGCCCCTGAGCTCCATTTGTCTCCTCGCTTTTTTGGGAGCTGGCCGCAAAAGCGCAGGATTGCTTCAGGCCCTATTTTGGTTCTGGGGGGCAGGCTGAGCCTGTGGTTCATTCTTCTTCCTGATGGGAAAATGGAGTGACCTGTGCCTGTCCCAACACCTAGGGCTAGTCTTTCGTTGGTTCCCCGTCTTCCCGTTCATCCTCAGGACAAATTGCAACCTGGACGAAACAGTAGGTTAAAGGTGCTGATTCTCCAAGTAGGGAGATGGTTAGTCAAGCGGCTGGAATGGCGAACCCGAGCACAAGGAGAGGAGAAATGAGGTGCATTTTAGAAACCTTTCCCGATCTCACGGCATACCATCTTCTGGGTTTCCCATGCATGTTTTGATGTAGGAAGATTCCCTTGTACCTGGAGATTTGAGACCCATGGCGCGGGTACCCCGCGGTATTACTTTAAAGTATCTGCATTTGCTCACCCAACCTCACCAATCCTCTCAGCCCCAAGAGTGTCCAGCCTTATGTCTCATCCAGCTGTGGGTCTAGATATGGTCAATCCAGGTTGCATCAGAGACCCTGAACGGATTTTGTAAGAATTTCTCTCTCTTTCACTGTCTTTGCTTTGTGGGTTTTTTAAAGTAATGTATGTTTAGAATGGGGTTTGGCTGCTTTTCCCTGCTGTGTTTATGCCGCTTTACACCCTCTTGATTCACTTGCAGAGAGATATCGATACATAGGTTTTCAGATTCATACTAGTCAGATATATTCTTGTGCGGTGACTAGGGGGTGTTGAGTCCAGTTCACTGAGCAGGGAGTAGGCCTTGTCTATTACATATTTGGCTTATGGAGCGGTGTCTGAGCTAATTCCAAACCCTTGTTTTATGCATCACCCCACCTCACCTTTCCCGTTAAGCAGCCATAGTGTGTCTTCTAAAGGTGTGACTCTGTTCTGTTTTGTAATTCAGTTCAAGTGTAGCGATTTTGACATTCCCTCTATAAGCGATATCTTAGGATAAGTGTCTTTTTCTGTGTGACTTATTTCACTTAGAGTCATCGTACCTAAATCCACTCATCATGCTGCTAACTAGCCTTATGACATTGATTTCATGGCTGAGTGATATTCCATTGTGCCAAGTACCACCATTTCTTTATCCATTTTTCTCTTTCCTGGGATATTGAAGGTGTACCGAAGTGGAGGTTCTTGGAAACAGAGCAGCCGTAAACTTTAGGGTGCCTGTGTCTTGTTGATTTTTAGTTTTCCCAATTTATACGCCCTTGAGTGGAAGTGCCCTATGCTCTCTACGCTGTGTTTATTACTTGTTTCAGGACACACCGTACTCTTCTCCAGAGTGCCTGTTGGCAATTTACATCCCGCCCATCAGCGTAGCAAGGCTTCCATGTCTCCATGGCCTGTCCTGCTTTTCTGGTTTTTACACTTTGTTCAGCATGGCCCTTTTGACCGAGGGCAAGCGAGACTTCTTTGTAGCGCTGATTTGCCCTTCCGGCTTGCTTGGTTGGCCAAAAAGGGCGTATGCGTTTTTTCCTGAATATATTCAGGAAAAAACGCATACGCCCTTTTTGGCCAAGGGCATCATTGTCAACGTTTTGCCGCTTTTCATGTGCTTTAAAGGCGAGTCGAATCTACCTCCTGAAATCTGTTTCCTGCAAATCTGCCTTGCTTTCAAATCCTCTTCGTTGCCTTCCCTCAATATATTTGTGGACGAGAGTTCTCATTTATAACTCTGCACGTTTGTGAATTGCAGTGCCCCTGAGCTCCATTTGTCTCCTCGCTTTTTTGGGAGCTGGCCGCAAAAGCGCAGGATTGCTTCAGGCCCTATTTTGGTTCTGGGGGGCAGGCTGAGCCTGTGGTTCATTCTTCTTCCTGATGGGAAAATGGAGTGACCTGTGCCTGTCCCAACACCTAGGGCTAGTCTTTCGTTGGTTCCCCGTCTTCCCGTTCATCCTCAGGACAAATTGCAACCTGGAAGAAACAGTAGGTTAAAGGTGCTGATTCTCCAAGTAGGGAGATGGTTAGTCAAGCGGCTGGAATGGCGAACCCGAGCACAAGGAGAGGAGAAATGAGGTGCATTTTAGAAACCTTTCCCGATCTCACGGCATACCATCTTCTGGGTTTCCCATGCATGTTTTGATGTAGGAAGATTCCCTTGTACCTGGAGATTTGAGACCCATGGGGTGGGTACCCCGCGGTATTACTTTAAAGTATCTGCATTTGCTCACCCAACCTCACCAATCCTCTCAGCCCCAAGAGTGTCCAGCCTTATGTCTCATCCAGCTGTGGGTCTAGATATGGTCAATCCAGGTTGCATCAGAGACCCTGAACGGATTTTGTAAGAATTTCTCTCTCTTTCACTGTCTTTGCTTTGTGGGTTTTTTAAAGTAATGTATGTTTAGAATGGGGTTTGGCTGCTTTTCCCTGCTGTGTTTATGCCGCTTTACACCCTCTTGATTCACTTGCAGAGAGATATCGATACATAGGTTTTCAGATTCATACTAGTCAGATATATTCTTGTGCGGTGACTAGGGGGTGTTGAGTCCAGTTCACTGAGCAGGGAGTAGGCCTTGTCTATTACATATTTGGCTTATGGAGCGGTGTCTGAGCTAATTCCAAACCCTTGTTTTATGCATCACCCCACCTCACCTTTCCCGTTAAGCAGCCATAGTGTGTCTTCTAAAGGTGTGACTCTGTTCTGTTTTGTAATTCAGTTCAAGTGTAGCGATTTTGACATTCCCTCTATAAGCGATATCTTAGGATAAGTGTCTTTTTCTGTGTGACTTATTTCACTTAGAGTCATCGTACCTAAATCCACTCATCATGCTGCTAACTAGCCTTATGACATTGATTTCATGGCTGAGTGATATTCCATTGTGCCAAGTACCACCATTTCTTTATCCATTTTTCTCTTTCCTGGGATATTGAAGGTGTACCGAAGTGGAGGTTCTTGGAAACAGAGCAGCCGTAAACTTTAGGGTGCCTGTGTCTTGTTGATTTTTAGTTTTCCCAATTTATACGCCCTTGAGTGGAAGTGCCCTATGCTCTCTACGCTGTGTTTATTACTTGTTTCAGGACACACCGTACTCTTCTCCAGAGTGCCTGTTGGCAATTTACATCCCGCCCATCAGCGTAGCAAGGCTCCCATGTCTCCATGGCCTGTCCTGCTTTTCTGGTTTTTACTGTTTGTTCAGCATGGCCCTTTTGACCGAGGGCAAGCGAGACTTCTTTGTAGCGCTGATTTGCCCTTCCGGCTTGCTTGGTTGGCCAAAAAGGGCGTATGCGTTTTTTCCTGAATATATTCAGGAAAAAACGCATACGCCCTTTTTGGCCAAGGGCATCATTGTCAACGTTTTGCCGCTTTTCATGTGCTTTAAAGGCGAGTCGAATCTACCTCCTGAAATCTGTTTCCTGCAAATCTGCCTTGCTTTCAAATCCTCTTCGTTGCCTTCCCTCAATATATTTGTGGACGAGAGTTCTCATTTATAACTCTGCACGTTTGTGAATTGCAGTGCCCCTGAGCTCCATTTGTCTCCTCGCTTTTTTGGGAGCTGGCCGCAAAAGTGCAGGATTGCTTCAGGCCCTATTTTGGTTCTGGGGGGCAGGCTGAGCCTGTGGTTCATTCTTCTTCCTGATGGGAAAATGGAGTGACCTGTGCCTGTCCCAACACCTAGGGCTAGTCTTTCGTTGGTTCCCCGTCTTCCCGTTCATCCTCAGGACAAATTGCAACCTGGACGAAACAGTAGGTTAAAGGTGCTGATTCTCCAAGTAGGGAGATGGTTAGTCAAGCGGCTGGAATGGCGAACCCGAGCACAAGGAGAGGAGAAATGAGGTGCATTTTAGAAACCTTTCCCGATCTCACGGCATACCATCTTCTGGGTTTCCCATGCATGTTTTGATGTAGGAAGATTCCCTTGTACCTGGAGATTTGAGACCCATGGGGTGGGTACCCCGCGGTATTACTTTAAAGTATCTGCATTTGCTCACCCAACCTCACCAATCCTCTCAGCCCCAAGAGTGTCCAGCCTTATGTCTCATCCAGCTGTGGGTCTAGATATGGTCAATCCAGGTTGCATCAGAGACCCTGAACGGATTTTGTAAGAATTTCTCTCTCTTTCACTGTCTTTGCTTTGTGGGTTTTTTAAAGTAATGTATGTTTAGAATGGGGTTTGGCTGCTTTTCCCTGCTGTGTTTATGCCGCTTTACACCCTCTTGATTCACTTGCAGAGAGATATCGATACATAGGTTTTCAGATTCATACTAGTCAGATATATTCTTGTGCGGTGACTAGGGGGTGTTGAGTCCAGTTCACTGAGCAGGGAGTAGGCCTTGTCTATTACATATTTGGCTTATGGAGCGGTGTCTGAGCTAATTCCAAACCCTTGTTTTATGCATCACCCCACCTCACCTTTCCCGTTAAGCAGCCATAGTGTGTCTTCTAAAGGTGTGACTCTGTTCTGTTTTGTAATTCAGTTCAAGTGTAGCGATTTTGACATTCCCTCTATAAGCGATATCTTAGGATAAGTGTCTTTTTCTGTGTGACTTATTTCACTTAGAGTCATCGTACCTAAATCCACTCATCATGCTGCTAACTAGCCTTATGACATTGATTTCATGGCTGAGTGATATTCCATTGTGCCAAGTACCACCATTTCTTTATCCATTTTTCTCTTTCCTGGGATATTGAAGGTGTACCGAAGTGGAGGTTCTTGGAAACAGAGCAGCCGTAAACTTTAGGGTGCCTGTGTCTTGTTGATTTTTAGTTTTCCCAATTTATACGCCCTTGAGTGGAAGTGCCCTATGCTCTCTACGCTGTGTTTATTACTTGTTTCAGGACACACCGTACTCTTCTCCAGAGTGCCTGTTGGCAATTTACATCCCGCCCATCAGCGTAGCAAGGCTCCCATGTCTCCATGGCCTGTCCTGCTTTTCTGGTTTTTACTGTTTGTTCAGCATGGCCCTTTTGACCGAGGGCAAGCGAGACTTCTTTGTAGCGCTGATTTGCCCTTCCGGCTTGCTTGGTTGGCCAAAAAGGGCGTATGCGTTTTTTCCTGAATATATTCAGGAAAAAACGCATACGCCCTTTTTGGCCAAGGGCATCATTGTCAACGTTTTGCCGCTTTTCATGTGCTTTAAAGGCGAGTCGAATCTACCTCCTGAAATCTGTTTCCTGCAAATCTGCCTTGCTTTCAAATCCTCTTCGTTGCCTTCCCTCAATATATTTGTGGACGAGAGTTCTCATTTATAACTCTGCACGTTTGTGAATTGCAGTGCCCCTGAGCTCCATTTGTCTCCTCGCTTTTTTGGGAGCTGGCCGCAAAAGCGCAGGATTGCTTCAGGCCCTATTTTGGTTCTGGGGGGCAGGCTGAGCCTGTGGTTCATTCTTCTTCCTGATGGGAAAATGGAGTGACCTGTGCCTGTCCCAACACCTAGGGCTAGTCTTTCGTTGGTTCCCCGTCTTGCCGTTCATCCTCAGGACAAATTGCAACCTGGACGAAACAGTAGGTTAAAGGTGCTGATTCTCCAAGTAGGGAGATGGTTAGTCAAGCGGCTGGAATGGCGAACCCGAGCACAAGGAGAGGAGAAATGAGGTGCGTTTTAGAAACCTTTCCCGATCTCACGGCATACCATCTTCTGGGTTTCCCATGCATGTTTTGATGTAGGAAGATTCCCTTGTACCTGGAGATTTGAGACCCATGGGGTGGGTACCCCGCGGTATTACTTTAAAGGATCTGCATTTGCTCACCCAACCTCACCAATCCTCTCAGCCCCAAGAGTGTCCAGCCTTATGTCTCATCCAGCTGTGGGTCTAGATATGGTCAATCCAGGTTGCATCAGAGACCCTGAACGGATTTTGTAAGAATTTCTCTCTCTTTCACTGTCTTTGCTTTGTGGGTTTTTTAAAGTAATGTATGTTTAGAATGGGGTTTGGCTGCTTTTCCCTGCTGTGTTTATGCCGCTTTACACCCTCTTGATTCACTTGCAGAGAGATATCGATACATAGGTTTTCAGATTCATACTAGTCAGATATATTCTTGTGCGGTGACTAGGGGGTGTTGAGTCCAGTTCACTGAGCAGGGAGTAGGCCTTGTCTATTACATATTTGGCTTATGGAGCGGTGTCTGAGCTAATTCCAAACCCTTGTTTTATGCATCACCCCACCTCACCTTTCCCGTTAAGCAGCCATAGTGTGTCTTCTAAAGGTGTGACTCTGTTCTGTTTTGTAATTCAGTTCAAGTGTAGCGATTTTGACATTCCCTCTATAAGCGATATCTTAGGATAAGTGTCTTTTTCTGTGTGACTTATTTCACTTAGAGTCATCGTACCTAAATCCACTCATCATGCTGCTAACTAGCCTTATGACATTGATTTCATGGCTGAGTGATATTCCATTGTGCCAAGTACCACCATTTCTTTATCCATTTTTCTCTTTCCTGGGATATTGAAGGTGTACCGAAGTGGAGGTTCTTGGAAACAGAGCAGCCGTAAACTTTAGGGTGCCTGTGTCTTGTTGATTTTTAGTTTTCCCAATTTATACGCCCTTGAGTGGAAGTGCCCTATGCTCTCTACGCTGTGTTTATTACTTGTTTCAGGACACACCGTACTCTTCTCCAGAGTGCCTGTTGGCAATTTACATCCCGCCCATCAGCGTAGCAAGGCTCCCATGTCTCCATGGCCTGTCCTGCTTTTCTGGTTTTTACTGTTTGTTCAGCATGGCCCTTTTGACCGAGGGCAAGCGAGACTTCTTTGTAGCGCTGATTTGCCCTTCCGGCTTGCTTGGTTGGCCAAAAAGGGCGTATGCGTTTTTTCCTGAATATATTCAGGAAAAAACGCATACGCCCTTTTTGGCCAAGGGCATCATTGTCAACGTTTTGCCGCTTTTCATGTGCTTTAAAGGCGAGTCGAATCTACCTCCTGAAATCTGTTTCCTGCAAATCTGCCTTGCTTTCAAATCCTCTTCGTTGCCTTCCCTCAATATATTTGTGGACGAGAGTTCTCATTTATAACTCTGCACGTTTGTGAATTGCAGTGCCCCTGAGCTCCATTTGTCTCCTCGCTTTTTTGGGAGCTGGCCGCAAAAGCGCAGGATTGCTTCAGGCCCTATTTTGGTTCTGGGGGGCAGGCTGAGCCTGTGGTTCATTCTTCTTCCTGATGGGAAAATGGAGTGACCTGTGCCTGTCCCAACACCTAGGGCTAGTCTTTCGTTGGTTCCCCGTCTTGCCGTTCATCCTCAGGACAAATTGCAACCTGGACGAAACAGTAGGTTAAAGGTGCTGATTCTCCAAGTAGGGAGATGGTTAGTCAAGCGGCTGGAATGGCGAACCCGAGCACAAGGAGAGGAGAAATGAGGTGCGTTTTAGAAACCTTTCCCGATCTCACGGCATACCATCTTCTGGGTTTCCCATGCATGTTTTGATGTAGGAAGATTCCCTTGTACCTGGAGATTTGAGACCCATGGGGTGGGTACCCCGCGGTATTACTTTAAAGGATCTGCATTTGCTCACCCAACCTCACCAATCCTCTCAGCCCCAAGAGTGTCCAGCCTTATGTCTCATCCAGCTGTGGGTCTAGATATGGTCAATCCAGGTTGCATCAGAGACCCTGAACGGATTTTGTAAGAATTTCTCTCTCTTTCACTGTCTTTGCTTTGTGGGTTTTTTAAAGTAATGTATGTTTAGAATGGGGTTTGGCTGCTTTTCCCTGCTGTGTTTATGCCGCTTTACACCCTCTTGATTCACTTGCAGAGAGATATCGATACATAGGTTTTCAGATTCATACTAGTCAGATATATTCTTGTGCGGTGACTAGGGGGTGTTGAGTCCAGTTCACTGAGCAGGGAGTAGGCCTTGTCTATTACATATTTGGCTTATGGAGCGGTGTCTGAGCTAATTCCAAACCCTTGTTTTATGCATCACCCCACCTCACCTTTCCCGTTAAGCAGCCATAGTGTGTCTTCTAAAGGTGTGACTCTGTTCTGTTTTGTAATTCAGTTCAAGTGTAGCGATTTTGACATTCCCTCTATAAGCGATATCTTAGGATAAGTGTCTTTTTCTGTGTGACTTATTTCACTTAGAGTCATCGTACCTAAATCCACTCATCATGCTGCTAACTAGCCTTATGACATTGATTTCATGGCTGAGTGATATTCCACTGTGCCAAGTACCACCATTTCTTTATCCATTTTTCTCTTTCCTGGGATATTGAAGGTGTACCGAAGTGGAGGTTCTTGGAAACAGAGCAGCCGTAAACTTTAGGGTGCCTGTGTCTTGTTGATTTTTAGTTTTCCCAATTTATACGCCCTTGAGTGGAAGTGCCCTATGCTCTCTACGCTGTGTTTATTACTTGTTTCAGGACACACCGTACTCTTCTCCAGAGTGCCTGTTGGCAATTTACATCCCGCCCATCAGCGTAGCAAGGCTCCCATGTCTCCATGGCCTGTCCTGCTTTTCTGGTTTTTACTGTTTGTTCAGCATGGCCCTTTTGACCGAGGGCAAGCGAGACTTCTTTGTAGCGCTGATTTGCCCTTCCGGCTTGCTTGGTTGGCCAAAAAGGGCGTATGCGTTTTTTCCTGAATATATTCAGGAAAAAACGCATACGCCCTTTTTGGCCAAGGGCATCATTGTCAACGTTTTGCCGCTTTTCATGTGCTTTAAAGGCGAGTCGAATCTACCTCCTGAAATCTGTTTCCTGCAAATCTGCCTTGCTTTCAAATCCTCTTCGTTGCCTTCCCTCAATATATTTGTGGACGAGAGTTCTCATTTATAACTCTGCACGTTTGTGAATTGCAGTGCCCCTGAGCTCCATTTGTCTCCTCGCTTTTTTGGGAGCTGGCCGCAAAAGCGCAGGATTGCTTCAGGCCCTATTTTGGTTCTGGGGGGCAGGCTGAGCCTGTGGTTCATTCTTCTTCCTGATGGGAAAATGGAGTGACCTATGCCTGTCCCAACACCTAGGGCTCGTCTCTCGTTGGTTCTGCGTCTTCCCGTTCATCCTCAGGACAAATTGCAACCTGTACAATCAGGAGGTTAAAGGTGCTGATTCTCCAAGTAGGGAGATGGTTAGTCAAGCGGCTGGAATGGCGAACCCGAGCACAAGGAGAGGAGAAATGAGGTGCGTTTTAGAAACCTTTCCCGATCTCATGGCATACCATCTTCTGGGTTTCCCATGCATGTTTTGATGTAGGAAGATTCCCTTGTACCTGGAGATTTGAGACCCATGGGGTGTGTTCCCCGCAGTGTTACTTTAAAGTATCTGCATTTGCTCACCCAACCTCACCAACCCTCTCAGCCCCAAGAATGTCCAGCCTTATGTCTCATCCAGCTGTGGGTCTTGATATGGTCAATCCAGGTTGCATCATAGACCCTGAACGGATTTTGTAAGAATTTCTCTCTCTTTCACTGTCTTTGTTTTGTGGGTTTTTTAAAGTAATTTATGTTTAGAATCGGGCTTGGCTGCTTTTCCCTGCTGTGTTGATGCCGCTTTACACCCTCTTGATTCACTTGCAGAGAGATATCGATACATAGGTTTTCAGATTCTTACTAGTCAGATATATTCTTGTGTGGTGACTAGGGGGTGTTGAGTCCAGTTCACTGAGCAGGAAGTAGGCCTTGTCTATTACATATTTGGCTTATGGAGCGGTGTCTGAGCTAATTTCAAACCCTTGTTTTATGCATCACCCCACCTCACCTTTCCCGTTAAGCAGCCATAGTGTGTCTTCTAAAGGTGTGACTCTGTTCTGTTTTGTAATTCAGTTCAAGTGTAGCGATTTTGACATTCCCTCTATAAGCGATATCTTAGGATAAGTGTCTTTTTCTGTGTGACTTATTTCACTTAGAATCATCGTATCTAAATCCACTCATCATGCTGCTAACTAGCCTTATGACATTGATTTCATGGCTGAGTGATATTCCATTGTGCCAAGTACCACCATTTCTTTATCCATTTTTCTCTTTCCTGGGATATTGAAGGTGTACCGAAGTGGAGGTTCTTGGAAACAGAGCAGCCGTAAACTTTAGGGTGCCTGTGTCTTGTTGATTTTTAGTTTTCCCAATTTATACGCCCATGAGTGGAAGTGCCCTATGCTCTCTACGCTGTGTTTATTACTTGTTTCAGGACACACCGTACTCTTCTCCAGAGTGCCTGTTGGCAATTTACATCCCGCCCATCAGCGTA
The DNA here is from genome assembly GCF_028564815.1 of Eubalaena glacialis. NCBI lineage: Eukaryota > Metazoa > Chordata > Mammalia > Artiodactyla > Balaenidae > Eubalaena > Eubalaena glacialis. The sequence goes on along the minus strand of NW_026871360.1, from coordinate 174,113 downwards.
GCAAGGCTCCCATGTCTCCATGGCCTGTCCTGCTTTTCTGGTTTTTACTGTTTGTTCAGCATGGCCCTTTTGACCGAGGGCAAGCGAGACTTCTTTGTAGCGCTGATTTGCCCTTCCGGCTTGCTTGGTTGGCCAAAATGGGCGTATGCGTTTTTTCCTGAATATATTCAGGAAAAAACGCATACGCCCTTTTTGGCCAAGGGCATCATTGTCAACGTTTTGCCGCTTTTCATGTGCTTTAAAGGCGAGTCGAATCTACCTCCTGAAATCTGTTTCCTGCAAATCTGCCTTGCTTTCAAATCCTCTTCGTTGCCTTCCCTCAATATATTTGTGGACGAGAGTTCTCATTTATAACTCTGCACGTTTGTGAATTGCAGTGCCCCTGAGCTCCATTTGTCTCCTCGCTTTTTTGGGAGCTGGCCGCAAAAGCGCAGGATTGCTTCAGGCCCTATTTTGGTTCTGGGGGGCAGGCTGAGCCTGTGGTTCATTCTTCTTCCTGATGGGAAAATGGAGTGACCTATGCCTGTCCCAACACCTAGGGCTCGTCTCTCGTTGGTTCCGCGTCTTCCTGTTCATCCTCAGGACAAATTGCAACCTGTACAATCAGGAGGTTAAAGGTGCTGATTCTCCAAGTAGGGAGATGGTTAGTCAAGCGGCTGGAATGGCGAACCCGAGCACAAGGAGAGGAGAAATGAGGTGCGTTTTAGAAACCTTTCCCGATCTCATGGCATACCATCTTCTGGGTTTCCCATGCATGTTTTGATGTAGGAAGATTCCCTTGTACCTGGAGATTTGAGACCCATGGGGTGTGTTCCCCGCAGTGTTACTTTAAAGTATCTGCATTTGCTCGCCCAACCTCACCAACCCTCTCAGCCCCAAGAATGTCCAGCCTTATGTCTCATCCAGCTGTGGGTCTTGATATGGTCAATCCAGGTTGCATCATAGACCCTGAACGGATTTTGTAAGAATTTCTCACTCTTTCACTGTCTTTGTTTTGTGGGTTTTTTAAAGTAATTTATGTTTAGAATCGGGCTTGGCTGCTTTTCCCTGCTGTGTTGATGCCGCTTTACACCCTCTTGATTCACTTGCAGAGAGATATCGATACATAGGTTTTCAGATTCTTACTAGTCAGATATATTCTTGTGTGGTGACTAGGGGGTGTTGAGTCCAGTTCACTGAGCAGGAAGTAGGCCTTGTCTATTACATATTTGGCTTATGGAGCGGTGTCTGAGCTAATTTCAAACCCTTGTTTTATGCATCACCCCACCTCACCTTTCCCGTTAAGCAGCCATAGTGTGTCTTCTAAAGGTGTGACTCTGTTCTGTTTTGTAATTCAGTTCAAGTGTAGCGATTTTGACATTCCCTCTATAAGCGATATCTTAGGATAAGTGTCTTTTTCTGTGTGACTTATTTCACTTAGAATCATCGTATCTAAATCCACTCATCATGCTGCTAACTAGCCTTATGACATTGATTTCATGGCTGAGTGATATTCCACTGTGCCAAGTACCACCATTTCTTTATCCATTTTTCTCTTTGCTGGGATATTGAAGGTGTACCGAAGTGGAGGTTCTTGGAAACAGAGCAGCCGTAAACTTTAGGGTGCCTGTGTCTTGTTGATTTTTAGTTTTCCCAATTTATACACCCATGAGTGGAAGTGCCCTATGCTCTCAACGCTGTGTTTATTACTTGTTTCAGGACACACCGTACTCTTCTCCAGAGTGCCTGTTGGCAATTTACATCCCGCCCATCAGCGTAACAAGGCTTCCATGTCTCCATGGCCTGTCCTGCTTTTCTGGTTTTTACAGTTTGTTCAGCATGGCCCTTTTGACCGAGGGCAAGCGAGACTTCTTTGTAGCGCTGATTTGCCCTTCCGGCTTGCTTGGTTGGCCAAAAAGGGCGTATGCGTTTTTTCCTGAATATATTCAGGAAAAAACGCATACGCCCTTTTTGGCCAAGGGCATCATTGTCAACGTTTTGCCGCTTTTCATGTGCTTTAAAGGCGAGTCGAATCTACCTCCTGAAATCTGTTTCCTGCAAATCTGCCTTGCTTTCAAATCCTCTTCGTTGCCTTCCCTCAATATATTTGTGGACGAGAGTTCTCATTTATAACTCTGCACGTTTGTGAATTGCAGTGCCCCTGAGCTCCATTTGTCTCCTCGCTTTTTTGGGAGCTGGCCGCAAAAGCGCAGGATTGCTTCAGGCCCTATTTTGGTTCTGGGGGGCAGGCTGAGCCTGTGGTTCATTCTTCTTCCTGATGGGAAAATGGAGTGACCTGTGCCTGTCCCAACACCTAGGGCTAGTCTTTCGTTGGTTCCCCGTCTTCCCGTTCATCCTCAGGACAAATTGCAACCTGGACGAAACAGTAGGTTAAAGGTGCTGATTCTCCAAGTAGGGAGATGGTTAGTCAAGCGGCTGGAATGGCGAACCCGAGCACAAGGAGAGGAGAAATGAGGTGCGTTTTAGAAACCTTTCCCGATCTCACGGCATACCATCTTCTGGGTTTCCCATGCATGTTTTGATGTAGGAAGATTCCCTTGTACCTGGAGATTTGAGACCCATGGGGTGGGTACCCCGCGGTATTACTTTAAAGTATCTGCATTTGCTCACCCAACCTCACCAATCCTCTCAGCCCCAAGAGTGTCCAGCCTTATGTCTCATCCAGCTGTGGGTCTAGATATGGTCAATCCAGGTTGCATCAGAGACCCTGAACGGATTTTGTAAGAATTTCTCTCTCTTTCACTGTCTTTGCTTTGTGGGTTTTTTAAAGTAATGTATGTTTAGAATGGGGTTTGGCTGCTTTTCCCTGCTGTGTTTATGCCGCTTTACACCCTCTTGATTCCCTTGCAGAGAGATATCGATACATTGGTTTTCAGATTCATACTAGTCAGATATATTCTTGGGCGGTGACTAGGGGGTGTTGAGTCCAGTTCACTGAGCAGGAAGTAGGCCTTGTCTATTACATATTTGGCTTATGGAGCGGTGTCTGAGCTAATTCCAAACCCTTGTTTTATGCATCACCCCACCTCACCTTTCCCGTTAAGCAGCCATAGTGTGTCTTCTAAAGGTGTGACTCTGTTCTGTTTTGTAATTCAGTTCAAGTGTAGCGATTTTGACATTCCCTCTATAAGCGATATCTTAGGATAAGTGTCTTTTTCTGTGTGACTTATTTCACTTAGAGTCATCGTACCTAAATCCACTCATCATGCTGCTAACTAGCCTTATGACATTGATTTCATGGCTGAGTGATATTCCATTGTGCCAAGTACCACCATTTCTTTATCCATTTTTCTCTTTCCTGGGATATTGAAGGTGTACCGAAGCGGAGGTTCTTGGAAACAGAGCAGCCGTAAACTTTAGGGTGCCTGTGTCTTGTTGATTTTTAGTTTTCCCAATTTATACACCCATGAGTGGAAGTGCCCTATGCTCTCTACGCTGTGTTTATTACTTGTTTCAGGACACACCGTACTCTTCTCCAGAGTGCCTGTTGGCAATTTATATCCCGCCCATCAGCGTAGCAAGGCTCCCATGTCTCCATGGCCTGTCCTGCTTTTCTGGTTTTTACTGTTTGTTCAGCATGGCCCTTTTGACCGAGGGCAAGCGAGACTTCTTTGTAGCGCTGATTTGCCCTTCCGGCTTGCTTGGTTGGCCAAAAAGGGCGTATGCGTTTTTTCCTGAATATATTCAGGAAAAAACGCATACGCCCTTTTTGGCCAAGGGCATCATTGTCAACCTTTTGCCGCTTTTCATGTGCTTTAAAGGCGAGTCGAATCTACCTCCTGAAATCTGTTTCCTGCAAATCTGCCTTGCTTTCAAATCCTCTTCGTTGCCTTCCCTCAATATATTTGTGGACGAGAGTTCTCATTTATAACTCTGCACGTTTGTGAATTGCAGTGCCCCTGAGCTCCATTTGTCTCCTCGCTTTTTTGGGAGCTGGCCGCAAAAGCGCAGGATTGCTTCAGGCCCTATTTTGGTTCTGGGGGGCAGGCTGAGCCTGTGGTTCATTCTTCTTCCTGATGGGAAAATGGAGTGACCTATGCCTGTCCCAACACCTAGGGCTCGTCTCTCGTTGGTTCCGCGTCTTCCCGTTCATCCTCAGGACAAATTGCAACCTGTACAATCAGGAGGTTAAAGGTGCTGATTCTCCAAGTAGGGAGATGGTTAGTCAAGAGGCTGGAATGGCGAACCCGAGCACAAGGAGAGGAGAAATGAGGTGCGTTTTAGAAACCTTTCCCGATCTCATGGCATACCATCTTCTGGGTTTCCCATGCATGTTTTGATGTAGGAAGATTCCCTTGTACCTGGAGATTTGAGACCCATGGGGTGTGTTCCCCGCAGTGTTACTTTAAAGTATCTGCATTTGCTCGCCCAACCTCACCAACCCTCTCAGCCCCAAGAATGTCCAGCCTTATGTCTCATCCAGCTGTGGGTCTTGATATGGTCAATCCAGGTTGCATCATAGACCCTGAACGGATTTTGTAAGAATTTCTCACTCTTTCACTGTCTTTGTTTTGTGGGTTTTTTAAAGTAATTTATGTTTAGAATCGGGCTTGGCTGCTTTTCCCTGCTGTGTTGATGCCGCTTTACACCCTCTTGATTCACTTGCAGAGAGATATCGATACATAGGTTTTCAGATTCTTACTAGTCAGATATATTCTTGTGTGGTGACTAGGGGGTGTTGAGTCCAGTTCACTGAGCAGGAAGTAGGCCTTGTCTATTACATATTTGGCTTATGGAGCGGTGTCTGAGCTAATTTCAAACCCTTGTTTTATGCATCACCCCACCTCACCTTTCCCGTTAAGCAGCCATAGTGTGTCTTCTAAAGGTGTGACTCTGTTCTGTTTTGTAATTCAGTTCAAGTGTAGCGATTTTGACATTCCCTCTATAAGCGATATCTTAGGATAAGTGTCTTTTTCTGTGTGACTTATTTCACTTAGAATCATCGTATCTAAATCCACTCATCATGCTGCTAACTAGCCTTATGACATTGATTTCATGGCTGAGTGATATTCCACTGTGCCAAGTACCACCATTTCTTTATCCATTTTTCTCTTTGCTGGGATATTGAAGGTGTACCGAAGTGGAGGTTCTTGGAAACAGAGCAGCCGTAAACTTTAGGGTGCCTGTGTCTTGTTGATTTTTAGTTTTCCCAATTTATACACCCATGAGTGGAAGTGCCCTATGCTCTCAACGCTGTGTTTATTACTTGTTTCAGGACACACCGTACTCTTCTCCAGAGTGCCTGTTGGCAATTTACATCCCGCCCATCAGCGTAACAAGGCTTCCATGTCTCCATGGCCTGTCCTGCTTTTCTGGTTTTTACAGTTTGTTCAGCATGGCCCTTTTGACCGAGGGCAAGCGAGACTTCTTTGTAGCGCTGATTTGCCCTTCCGGCTTGCTTGGTTGGCCAAAAAGGGCGTATGCGTTTTTTCCTGAATATATTCAGGAAAAAACGCATACGCCCTTTTTGGCCAAGGGCATCATTGTCAACGTTTTGCCGCTTTTCATGTGCTTTAAAGGCGAGTCGAATCTACCTCCTGAAATCTGTTTCCTGCAAATCTGCCTTGCTTTCAAATCCTCTTCGTTGCCTTCCCTCAATATATTTGTGGACGAGAGTTCTCATTTATAACTCTGCACGTTTGTGAATTGCAGTGCCCCTGAGCTCCATTTGTCTCCTCGCTTTTTTGGGAGCTGGCCGCAAAAGCGCAGGATTGCTTCAGGCCCTATTTTGGTTCTGGGGGGCAGGCTGAGCCTGTGGTTCATTCTTCTTCCTGATGGGAAAATGGAGTGACCTGTGCCTGTCCCAACACCTAGGGCTAGTCTTTCGTTGGTTCCCCGTCTTCCCGTTCATCCTCAGGACAAATTGCAACCTGGACGAAACAGTAGGTTAAAGGTGCTGATTCTCCAAGTAGGGAGATGGTTAGTCAAGCGGCTGGAATGGCGAACCCGAGCACAAGGAGAGGAGAAATGAGGTGCGTTTTAGAAACCTTTCCCGATCTCACGGCATACCATCTTCTGGGTTTCCCATGCATGTTTTGATGTAGGAAGATTCCCTTGTACCTGGAGATTTGAGACCCATGGGGTGGGTACCCCGCGGTATTACTTTAAAGTATCTGCATTTGCTCACCCAACCTCACCAATCCTCTCAGCCCCAAGAGTGTCCAGCCTTATGTCTCATCCAGCTGTGGGTCTAGATATGGTCAATCCAGGTTGCATCAGAGACCCTGAACGGATTTTGTAAGAATTTCTCTCTCTTTCACTGTCTTTGCTTTGTGGGTTTTTTAAAGTAATGTATGTTTAGAATGGGGTTTGGCTGCTTTTCCCTGCTGTGTTTATGCCGCTTTACACCCTCTTGATTCCCTTGCAGAGAGATATCGATACATTGGTTTTCAGATTCATACTAGTCAGATATATTCTTGGGCGGTGACTAGGGGGTGTTGAGTCCAGTTCACTGAGCAGGAAGTAGGCCTTGTCTATTACATATTTGGCTTATGGAGCGGTGTCTGAGCTAATTCCAAACCCTTGTTTTATGCATCACCCCACCTCACCTTTCCCGTTAAGCAGCCATAGTGTGTCTTCTAAAGGTGTGACTCTGTTCTGTTTTGTAATTCAGTTCAAGTGTAGCGATTTTGACATTCCCTCTATAAGCGATATCTTAGGATAAGTGTCTTTTTCTGTGTGACTTATTTCACTTAGAGTCATCGTACCTAAATCCACTCATCATGCTGCTAACTAGCCTTATGACATTGATTTCATGGCTGAGTGATATTCCATTGTGCCAAGTACCACCATTTCTTTATCCATTTTTCTCTTTCCTGGGATATTGAAGGTGTACCGAAGCGGAGGTTCTTGGAAACAGAGCAGCCGTAAACTTTAGGGTGCCTGTGTCTTGTTGATTTTTAGTTTTCCCAATTTATACACCCATGAGTGGAAGTGCCCTATGCTCTCTACGCTGTGTTTATTACTTGTTTCAGGACACACCGTACTCTTCTCCAGAGTGCCTGTTGGCAATTTATATCCCGCCCATCAGCGTAGCAAGGCTCCCATGTCTCCATGGCCTGTCCTGCTTTTCTGGTTTTTACTGTTTGTTCAGCATGGCCCTTTTGACCGAGGGCAAGCGAGACTTCTTTGTAGCGCTGATTTGCCCTTCCGGCTTGCTTGGTTGGCCAAAAAGGGCGTATGCGTTTTTTCCTGAATATATTCAGGAAAAAACGCATACGCCCTTTTTGGCCAAGGGCATCATTGTCAACCTTTTGCCGCTTTTCATGTGCTTTAAAGGCGAGTCGAATCTACCTCCTGAAATCTGTTTCCTGCAAATCTGCCTTGCTTTCAAATCCTCTTCGTTGCCTTCCCTCAATATATTTGTGGACGAGAGTTCTCATTTATAACTCTGCACGTTTGTGAATTGCAGTGCCCCTGAGCTCCATTTGTCTCCTCGCTTTTTTGGGAGCTGGCCGCAAAAGCGCAGGATTGCTTCAGGCCCTATTTTGGTTCTGGGGGGCAGGCTGAGCCTGTGGTTCATTCTTCTTCCTGATGGGAAAATGGAGTGACCTATGCCTGTCCCAACACCTAGGGCTCGTCTCTCGTTGGTTCCGCGTCTTCCCGTTCATCCTCAGGACAAATTGCAACCTGTACAATCAGGAGGTTAAAGGTGCTGATTCTCCAAGTAGGGAGATGGTTAGTCAAGCGGCTGGAATGGCGAACCCGAGCACAAGGAGAGGAGAAATGAGGTGCGTTTTAGAAACCTTTCCCGATCTCATGGCATACCATCTTCTGGGTTTCCCATGCATGTTTTGATGTAGGAAGATTCCCTTGTACCTGGAGATTTGAGACCCATGGGGTGTGTTCCCCGCAGTGTTACTTTAAAGTATCTGCATTTGCTCACCCAACCTCACCAACCCTCTCAGCCCCAAGAGTGTCCAGCCTTATGTCTCATCCAGCTGTGGGTCTTGATATGGTCAATCCAGGTTGCATCATAGACCCTGAACGGATTTTGTAAGAATTTCTCTCTCTTTCACTGTCTTTGCTTTGTGGGTTTTTTAAAGTAATGTATGTTTAGAATGGGGTTTGGCTGCTTTTCCCTGCTGTGTTTATGCCGCTTTACACCCTCTTGATTCACTTGCAGAGAGATATCGATACATAGGTTTTCAGATTCATACTAGTCAGATATATTCTTGTGCGGTGACTAGGGGGTGTTGAGTCCAGTTCACTGAGCAGGGAGTAGGCCTTGTCTATTACATATTTGGCTTATGGAGCGGTGTCTGAGCTAATTCCAAACCCTTGTTTTATGCATCACCCCACCTCACCTTTCCCGTTAAGCAGCCATAGTGTGTCTTCTAAAGGTGTGACTCTGTTCTGTTTTGTAATTCAGTTCAAGTGTAGCGATTTTGACATTCCCTCTATAAGCGATATCTTAGGATAAGTGTCTTTTTCTGTGTGACTTATTTCACTTAGAGTCATCGTACCTAAATCCACTCATCATGCTGCTAACTAGCCTTATGACATTGATTTCATGGCTGAGTGATATTCCATTGTGCCAAGTACCACCATTTCTTTATCCATTTTTCTCTTTCCTGGGATATTGAAGGTGTACCGAAGTGGAGGTTCTTGGAAACAGAGCAGCCGTAAACTTTAGGGTGCCTGTGTCTTGTTGATTTTTAGTTTTCCCAATTTATACGCCCATGAGTGGAAGTGCCCTATGCTCTCTACGCTGTGTTTATTACTTGTTTCAGGACACACCGTACTCTTCTCCAGAGTGCCTGTTGGCAATTTACATCCCGCCCATCAGCGTAGCAAGGCTTCCATGTCTCCATGGCCTGTCCTGCTTTTCTGGTTTTTACACTTTGTTCAGCATGGCCCTTTTGACCGAGGGCAAGCGAGACTTCTTTGTAGCGCTGATTTGCCCTTCCGGCTTGCTTGGTTGGCCAAAAAGGGCGTATGCGTTTTTTCCTGAATATATTCAGGAAAAAACGCATACGCCCTTTTTGGCCAAGGGCATCATTGTCAACGTTTTGCCGCTTTTCATGTGCTTTAAAGGCGAGTCGAATCTACCTCCTGAAATCTGTTTCCTGCAAATCTGCCTTGCTTTCAAATCCTCTTCGTTGCCTTCCCTCAATATATTTGTGGACGAGAGTTCTCATTTATAACTCTGCACGTTTGTGAATTGCAGTGCCCCTGAGCTCCATTTGTCTCCTCGCTTTTTTGGGAGCTGGCCGCAAAAGCGCAGGATTGCTTCAGGCCCTATTTTGGTTCTGGGGGGCAGGCTGAGCCTGTGGTTCATTCTTCTTCCTGATGGGAAAATGGAGTGACCTGTGCCTGTCCCAACACCTAGGGCTAGTCTTTCGTTGGTTCCCCGTCTTCCCGTTCATCCTCAGGACAAATTGCAACCTGGACGAAACAGTAGGTTAAAGGTGCTGATTCTCCAAGTAGGGAGATGGTTAGTCAAGCGGCTGGAATCGCGAATCCGAGCACAAGGAGAGGAGAAATGAGGTGCGTTTTAGAAACCTTTCCCGATCTCACGGCATACCATCTTCTGGGTTTCCCATGCATGTTTTGATGTAGGAAGATTCCCTTGTACCTGGAGATTTGAGACCCATGGGGTGGGTACCCCGCGGTATTACTTTAAAGTATCTGCATTTGCTCACCCAACCTCACCAATCCTCTCAGCCCCAAGAGTGTCCAGCCTTATGTCTCATCCAGCTGTGGGTCTAGATATGGTCAATCCAGGTTGCATCAGAGACCCTGAACGGATTTTGTAAGAATTTCTCTCTCTTTCACTGTCTTTGCTTTGTGGGTTTTTTAAAGTAATGTATGTTTAGAATGGGGTTTGGCTGCTTTTCCCTGCTGTGTTTATGCCGCTTTACACCCTCTTGATTCACTTGCAGAGAGATATCGATACATAGGTTTTCAGATTCATACTAGTCAGATATATTCTTGTGCGGTGACTAGGGGGTGTTGAGTCCAGTTCACTGAGCAGGGAGTAGGCCTTGTCTATTACATATTTGGCTTATGGAGCGGTGTCTGAGCTAATTCCAAACCCTTGTTTTATGCATCACCCCACCTCACCTTTCCCGTTAAGCAGCCATAGTGTGTCTTCTAAAGGTGTGACTCTGTTCTGTTTTGTAATTCAGTTCAAGTGTAGCGATTTTGACATTCCCTCTATAAGCGATATCTTAGGATAAGTGTCTTTTTCTGTGTGACTTATTTCACTTAGAGTCATCGTACCTAAATCCACTCATCATGCTGCTAACTAGCCTTATGACATTGATTTCATGGCTGAGTGATATTCCATTGTGCCAAGTACCACCATTTCTTTATCCATTTTTCTCTTTCCTGGGATATTGAAGGTGTACCGAAGTGGAGGTTCTTGGAAACAGAGCAGCCGTAAACTTTAGGGTGCCTGTGTCTTGTTGATTTTTAGTTTTCCCAATTTATACGCCCATGAGTGGAAGTGCCCTATGCTCTCTACGCTGTGTTTATTACTTGTTTCAGGACACACCGTACTCTTCTCCAGAGTGCCTGTTGGCAATTTACATCCCGCCCATCAGCGTAGCAAGGCTTCCATGTCTCCATGGCCTGTCCTGCTTTTCTGGTTTTTACACTTTGTTCAGCATGGCCCTTTTGACCGAGGGCAAGCGAGACTTCTTTGTAGCGCTGATTTGCCCTTCCGGCTTGCTTGGTTGGCCAAAAAGGGCGTATGCGTTTTTTCCTGAATATATTCAGGAAAAAACGCATACGCCCTTTTTGGCCAAGGGCATCATTGTCAACGTTTTGCCGCTTTTCATGTGCTTTAAAGGCGAGTCGAATCTACCTCCTGAAATCTGTTTCCTGCAAATCTGCCTTGCTTTCAAATCCTCTTCGTTGCCTTCCCTCAATATATTTGTGGACGAGAGTTCTCATTTATAACTCTGCACGTTTGTGAATTGCAGTGCCCCTGAGCTCCATTTGTCTCCTCGCTTTTTTGGGAGCTGGCCGCAAAAGCGCAGGATTGCTTCAGGCCCTATTTTGGTTCTGGGGGGCAGGCTGAGCCTGTGGTTCATTCTTCTTCCTGATGGGAAAATGGAGTGACCTGTGCCTGTCCCAACACCTAGGGCTAGTCTTTCGTTGGTTCCCCGTCTTCCCGTTCATCCTCAGGACAAATTGCAACCTGGACGAAACAGTAGGTTAAAGGTGCTGATTCTCCAAGTAGGGAGATGGTTAGTCAAGCGGCTGGAATCGCGAATCCGAGCACAAGGAGAGGAGAAATGAGGTGCGTTTTAGAAACCTTTCCCTATCTCACGGCATACCATCTTCTGGGTTTCCCATGCATGTTTTGATGTAGGAAGATTCCCTTGTACCTGGAGATTTGAGACCCATGGGGTGGGTACCCCGCGGTATTACTTTAAAGTATCTGCATTTGCTCACCCAACCTCACCAATCCTCTCAGCCCCAAGAGTGTCCAGCCTTATGTCTCATCCAGCTGTGGGTCTAGATATGGTCAATCCAGGTTGCATCAGAGACCCTGAACGGATTTTGTAAGAATTTCTCTCTCTTTCACTGTCTTTGCTTTGTGGGTTTTTTAAAGTAATGTATGTTTAGAATGGGTTTTGGCTGCTTTTCCCTGCTGTGTTTATGCCGCTTTACACCCTCTTGATTCACTTGCAGAGAGATATCGATACATAGGTTTTCAGATTCATACTAGTCAGATATATTCTTGTGCGGTGACTAGGGGGTGTTGAGTCCAGTTCACTGAGCAGGGAGTAGGCCTTGTCTATTACATATTTGGCTTATGGAGCGGTGTCTGAGCTAATTCCAAACCCTTGTTTTATGCATCACCCCACCTCACCTTTCCCGTTAAGCAGCCATAGTGTGTCTTCTAAAGGTGTGACTCTGTTCTGTTTTGTAATTCAGTTCAAGTGTAGCGATTTTGACATTCCCTCTATAAGCGATATCTTAGGATAAGTGTCTTTTTCTGTGTGACTTATTTCACTTAGAGTCATCGTACCTAAATCCACTCATCATGCTGCTAACTAGCCTTATGACATTGATTTCATGGCTGAGTGATATTCCATTGTGCCAAGTACCACCATTTCTTTATCCATTTTTCTCTTTCCTGGGATATTGAAGGTGTACCGAAGTGGAGGTTCTTGGAAACAGAGCAGCCGTAAACTTTAGGGTGCCTGTGTCTTGTTGATTTTTAGTTTTCCCAATTTATACGCCCATGAGTGGAAGTGCCCTATGCTCTCTACGCTGTGTTTATTACTTGTTTCAGGACACACCGTACTCTTCTCCAGAGTGCCTGTTGGCAATTTACATCCCGCCCATCAGCGTAGCAAGGCTCCCATGTCTCCATGGCCTGTCCTGCTTTTCTGGTTTTTACTGTTTGTTCAGCATGGCCCTTTTGACCGAGGGCAAGCGAGACATCTTTGTAGCGCTGATTTGCCCTTCCGGCTTGCTTGGTTGGCCAAAAAGGGCGTATGCGTTTTTTCCTGAATATATTCAGGAAAAAACGCATACGCCCTTTTTGGCCAAGGGCATCATTGTCAACGTTTTGCCGCTTTTCATGTGCTTTAAAGGCGAGTCGAATCTACCTCCTGAAATCTGTTTCCTGCAAATCTGCCTTGCTTTCAAATCCTCTTCGTTGCCTTCCCTCAATATATTTGTGGACGAGAGTTCTCATTTATAACTCTGCACGTTTGTGAATTGCAGTGCCCCTGAGCTCCATTTGTCTCCTCGCTTTTTTGGGAGCTGGCCGCAAAAGCGCAGGATTGCTTCAGGCCCTATTTTGGTTTGGGGGGCAGGCTGAGCCTGTGGTTCATTCTTCTTCCTGATGGGAAAATGGAGTGACCTGTGCCTGTCCCAACACCTAGGGCTAGTCTTTCGTTGGTTCCCCGTCTTCCCGTTCATCCTCAGGACAAATTGCAACCTGGACGAAACAGTAGGTTAAAGGTGCTGATTCTCCAAGTAGGGAGATGGTTAGTCAAGCGGCTGGAATCGCGAATCCGAGCACAAGGAGAGGAGAAATGAGGTGCGTTTTAGAAACCTTTCCCGATCTCACGGCATACCATCTTCTGGGTTTCCCATGCATGTTTTGATGTAGGAAGATTCCCTTGTACCTGGAGATTTGAGACCCATGGGGTGGGTACCCCGCGGTATTACTTTAAAGGATCTGCATTTGCTCACCCAACCTCACCAATCCTCTCAGCCCCAAGAGTTCCCAGCCTTATGTGTCATCCAGCTGTGGGTCTAGATATGGTCAATCCAGGTTGCATCAGAGACCCTGAACGGATTTTGTAAGAATTTCTCTCTCTTTCACTGTCTTTGCTTTGTGGGTTTTTTAAAGTAATGTATGTTTAGAATGGGGTTTGGCTGCTTTTCCCTGCTGTGTTTATGCCGCTTTACACCCTCTTGATTCACTTGCAGAGAGATATCGATACATAGGTTTTCAGATTCATACTAGTCGGATATATTCTTGTGCGGTGACTAGGGGGTGTTGAGTCCAGTTCACTGAGCAGGGAGTAGGCCTTGTCTATTACATATTTGGCTTATGGAGCGGTGTCTGAGCTAATTTCAAACCCTTGTTTTATGCATCACCCCACCTCACCTTTCCCGTTAAGCAGCCATAGTGTGTCTTCTAAAGGTGTGACTCTGTTCTGTTTTGTAATTCAGTTCAAGTGTAGCGATTTTGACATTCCCTCTATAAGCGATATCTTAGGATAAGTGTCTTTTTCTGTGTGACTTATTTCACTTAGAATCATCGTACCTAAATCCACTCATCATGCTGCTAACTAGCCTTATGACATTGATTTCATGGCTGAGTGATATTCCATTGTGCCAAGTACCACCATTTCTTTATCCATTTTTCTCTTTCCTGGGATATTGAAGGTGTACCGAAGTGGAGGTTCTTGGAAACAGAGCAGCCGTAAACTTTAGGGTGCCTGTGTCTTGTTGATTTTTAGTTTTCCCAATTTATACGCCCATGAGTGGAAGTGCCCTATGCTCTCTACGCTGTGTTTATTACTTGTTTCAGGACACACCGTACTCTTCTCCAGAGTGCCTGTTGGCAATTTACATCCCGCCCATCAGCGTAGCAAGGCTCCCATGTCTCCATGGCCTGTCCTGCTTTTCTGGTTTTTACTGTTTGTTCAGCATGGCCCTTTTGACCGAGGGCAAGCGAGACATCTTTGTAGCGCTGATTTGCCCTTCCGGCTTGCTTGGTTGGCCAAAAAGGGCGTATGCGTTTTTTCCTGAATATATTCAGGAAAAAACGCATACGCCCTTTTTGGCCAAGGGCATCATTGTCAACGTTTTGCCGCTTTTCATGTGCTTTAAAGGCGAGTCGAATCTACCTCCTGAAATCTGTTTCCTGCAAATCTGCCTTGCTTTCAAATCCTCTTCGTTGCCTTCCCTCAATATATTTGTGGACGAGAGTTCTCATTTATAACTCTGCACGTTTGTGAATTGCAGTGCCCCTGAGCTCCATTTGTCTCCTCGCTTTTTTGGGAGCTGGCCGCAAAAGCGCAGGATTGCTTCAGGCCCTATTTTGGTTCTGGGGGGCAGGCTGAGCCTGTGGTTCATTCTTCTTCCTGATGGGAAAATGGAGTGACCTGTGCCTGTCCCAACACCTAGGGCTAGTCTTTCGTTGGTTCCCCGTCTTCCCGTTCATCCTCAGGACAAATTGCAACCTGGACAAAACAGTAGGTTAAAGGTGCTGATTCTCCAAGTAGGGAGATGGTTAGTCAAGCGGCTGGAATGGCGAACCCGAGCACAAGGAGAGGAGAAATGAGGTGCGTTTTAGAAACCTTTCCCGATCTCACGGCATACCATCTTCTGGGTTTCCCATGCATGTTTTGATGTAGGAAGATTCCCTTGTACCTGGAGATTTGAGACCCATGGGGTGGGTACCCCGCGGTATTACTTTAAAGGATCTGCATTTGCTCACCCAACCTCACCAATCCTCTCAGCCCCAAGAGTGTCCAGCCTTATGTCTCATCCAGCTGTGGGTCTAGATATGGTCAATCCAGGTTGCATCATAGACCCTGAACGGATTTTGTAAGAATTTCTCTCTCTTTCACTGTCTTTGCTTTGTGGGTTTTTTAAAGTAATGTATGTTTAGAATGGGGTTTGGCTGCTTTTCCCTGCTGTGTTTATGCAGCTTTACACCCTCTTGATTCACTTGCAGAGAGATATCGATACATTGGTTTTCAGATTCATACTAGTCAGATATATTCTTTTGTGGTGACTAGGGGGTGTTGAGTCCAGTTCACTGAGCAGGGAGTAGGCCTTGTCTATTACATATTTGGCTTATGGAGCGGTGTCTGAGCTAATTCCAAACCCTTGTTTTATGCATCACCCCACCTCACCTTTCCCGTTAAGCAGCCATAGTGTGTCTTCTAAAGGTGTGACTCTGTTCTGTTTTGTAATTCAGTTCAAGTGAAGCGATTTTGACATTCCCTCTATAAGCGATATCTTAGGATAAGTGTCTTTTTCTGTGTGACTTATTTCACTTAGAGTCATCGTACCTAAATCCACTCATCATGCTGCTAACTAGCCTTATGACATTGATTTCATGGCTGAGTGATATTCCATTGTGCCAAGTACCACCATTTCTTTATCCATTTTTCTCTTTCCTGGGATATTGAAGGTGTACCGAAGCGGAGGTTCTTGGAAACAGAGCAGCCGTAAACTTTAGGGTGCCTGTGTCTTGTTGATTTTTAGTTTTCCCAATTTATACACCCATGAGTGGAAGTGCCCTATGCTCTCTACGCTGTGTTTATTACTTGTTTCAGGACACACCGTACTCTTCTCCAGAGTGCCTGTTGGCAATTTATATCCCGCCCATCAGCGTAGCAAGGCTCTCATGTCTCCATGGCCTGTCCTGCTTTTCTGGTTTTTACTGTTTGTTCAGCATGGCCCTTTTGACCGAGGGCAAGCGAGACTTCTTTGTAGCGCTGATTTGCCCTTCCGGCTTGCTTGGTTGGCCAAAAAGGGCGTATGCGTTTTTTCCTGAATATATTCAGGAAAAAACGCATACGCCCTTTTTGGCCCAGGGCATCATTGTCAACGTTTTGCCGCTTTTCATGTGCTTTAAAGGCGAGTCGAATCTACCTCCTGAAATCTGTTTCCTGCAAATCTGCCTTGCTTTCAAATCCTCTTCGTTGCCTTCCCTCAATATATTTGTGGACGAGAGTTCTCATTTATAACTCTGCACGTTTGTGAATTGCAGTGCCCCTGAGCTCCATTTGTCTCCTCGCTTTTTTGGGAGCTGGCCGCAAAAGCGCAGGATTGCTTCAGGCCCTATTTTGGTTCTGGGGGGCAGGCTGAGCCTGTGGTTCATTCTTCTTCCTGATGGGAAAATAGAGTGACCTATGCCTGTCCCAACACCTAGGGCTCGTCTCTCGTTGGTTCCGCGTCTTCCCGTTCATCCTCAGGACAAATTGCAACCTGTACAATCAGGAGGTTAAAGGTGCTGATTCTCCAAGTAGGGAGATGGTTAGTCAAGCGGCTGGAATGGCGAACCCGAGCACAAGGAGAGGAGAAATGTGGTGCGTTTTAGAAACCTTTCCCGATCTCATGGCATACCATCTTCTGGGTTTCCCATGCATGTTTTGATGTAGGAAGATTCCCTTGTACCTGGAGATTTGAGACCCATGGGGTGTGTTCCCCGCAGTGTTACTTTAAAGTATCTGCATTTGCTCACCCAACCTCACCAACCCTCTCAGCCCCAAGAGTGTCCAGCCTTATGTCTCATCCAGCTGTGGGTCTTGATATGGTCAATCCAGGTTGCATCATAGACCCTGAACGGATTTTGTAAGAATTTCTCTCTCTTTCACTGTCTTTGTTTTGTGGGTTTTTTAAAGTAATTTATGTTTAGAATCGGGCTTGGCTGCTTTTCCCTGCTGTGTTGATGCTGCTTTACACCCTCTTGATTCACTTGCAGAGAGATATCGATACATAGGTTTTCAGATTCTTACTAGTCAGATATATTCTTGTGTGGTGACTAGGGTGTGTTGAGTCCAGTTCACTGAGCAGGGAGTAGGCCTTGTCTATTACATATTTGGCTTATGGAGCGGTCTCTGAGCTAATTTCAAACCCTTGTTTTATGCATCACCCCACCTCACCTTTCCCGTTAAGCAGCCATAGTGTGTCTTCTAAAGGTGTGACTCTGTTCTGTTTTGTAATTCAGTTCAAGTGTAGCGATTTTGACATTCCCTCTATAAGCGATATCTTAGGATAAGTGTCTTTTTCTGTGTGACTTATTTCACTTAGAATCATCGTATCTAAATCCACTCATTATGCTGCTAACTAGCCTTATGACATTGATTTCATGGCTGAGTGATATTCCACTGTGCCAAGTACCACCATTTTTTTATCCATTTTTCTCTTTCCTGGGATATTGAAGGTGTACCGAAGTGGAGGTTCTTGGAAACAGAGCAGCCGTAAACTTTAGGGTGCCTGTGTCTTGTTGATTTTTAGTTTTCCCAATTTATACGCCCATGAGTGGAAGTGCCCTATGCTCTCAACGCTGTGTTTATTACTTGTTTCAGGACACACCGTACTCTTCTCCAGAGTGCCTGTTGGCAATTTACATCCCGCCCATCAGCGTAGCAAGGCTTCCATGTCTCCATGGCCTGTCCTGCTTTTCTGGTTTTTACACTTTGTTCAGCATGGCCCTTTTGACCGAGGGCAAGCGAGACTTCTTTGTAGCGCTGATTTGCCCTTCCGGCTTGCTTGGTTGGCCAAAAAGGGCGTATGCGTTTTTTCCTGAATATATTCAGGAAAAAACGCATACGCCCTTTTTGGCCAAGGGCATCATTGTCAACGTTTTGCCGCTTTTCATGTGCTTTAAAGGCGAGTCGAATCTACCTCCTGAAATCTGTTTCCTGCAAATCTGCCTTGCTTTCAAATCCTCTTCGTTGCCTTCCCTCAATATATTTGTGGACGAGAGTTCTCATTTATAACTCTGCACGTTTGTGAATTGCAGTGCCCCTGAGCTCCATTTGTCTCCTCGCTTTTTTGGGAGCTGGCCGCAAAACCGCAGGATTGCTTCAGGCCCTATTTTGGTTCTGGGGGGCAGGCTGAGCCTGTGGTTCATTCTTCTTCCTGATGGGAAAATGGAGTGACCTGTGCCTGTCCCAACACCTAGGGCTAGTCTTTCGTTGGTTCCCCGTCTTCCCGTTCATCCTCAGGACAAATTGCAACCTGGACGAAACAGTAGGTTAAAGGTGCTGATTCTCCAAGTAGGGAGATGGTTAGTCAAGCGGCTGGAATGGCGAACCCGAGCACAAGGAGAGGAGAAATGAGGTGCGTTTTAGAAACATTTCCCGATCTCACGGCATACCATCTTCTGGGTTTCCCATGCATGTTTTGATGTAGGAAGATGCCCTTGTACCTGGAGATTTGAGACCCATGGGGTGGGTACCCCGCGGTATTACTTTAAAGTATCTGCATTTGCTCACCCAACCTCACCAATCCTCTCAGCCCCAAGAGTGTCCAGCCTTATGTCTCATCCAGCTGTGGGTCTAGATATGGTCAATCCAGGTTGCATCAGAGACCCTGAACGGATTTTGTAAGAATTTCTCTCTCTTTCACTGTCTTTGCTTTGTGGGTTTTTTAAAGTAATGTATGTTTAGAATGGGGTTTGGCTGCTTTTCCCTGCTGTGTTTATGCCGCTTTACACCCTCTTGATTCACTTGCAGAGAGATATCGATACATAGGTTTTCAGATTCATACTAGTCAGATATATTCTTGTGCGGTGACTAGGGGGTGTTGAGTCCAGTTCACTGAGCAGGGAGTAGGCCTTGTCTATTACATATTTGGCTTATGGAGCGGTGTCTGAGCTAATTCCAAACCCTTGTTTTATGCATCACCCCACCTCACCTTTCCCGTTAAGCAGCCATAGTGTGTCTTCTAAAGGTGTGACTCTGTTCTGTTTTGTAATTCAGTTCAAGTGTAGCGATTTTGACATTCCCTCTATAAGCGATATCTTAGGATAAGTGTCTTTTTCTGTGTGACTTATTTCACTTAGAGTCATCGTACCTAAATCCACTCATCATGCTGCTAACTAGCCTTATGACATTGATTTCATGGCTGAGTGATATTCCATTGTGCCAAGTACCACCATTTCTTTATCCATTTTTCTCTTTCCTGGGATATTGAAGGTGTACCGAAGTGGAGGTTCTTGGAAACAGAGCAGCCGTAAACTTTAGGGTGCCTGTGTCTTGTTGATTTTTAGTTTTCCCAATTTATACGCCCATGAGTGGAAGTGCCCTATGCTCTCTACGCTGTGTTTATTACTTGTTTCAGGACACACCGTACTCTTCTCCAGAGTGCCTGTTGGCAATTTACATCCCGCCCATCAGCGTAGCAAGGCTCCCATGTCTCCATGGCCTGCCCTGCTTTTCTGGTTTTTACTGTTTGTTCAGCATGGCCCTTTTGACCGAGGGCAAGCGAGACATCTTTGTAGCGCTGATTTGCCCTTCCGGCTTGCTTGGTTGGCCAAAAAGGGCGTATGCGTTTTTTCCTGAATATATTCAGGAAAAAACGCATACGCCCTTTTTGGCCAAGGGCATCATTGTCAACGTTTTGCCGCTTTTCATGTGCTTTAAAGGTGAGTCGAATCTACCTCCTGAAATCTGTTTCCTGCAAATCTGCCTTGCTTTCAAATCCTCTTCGTTGCCTTCCCTCAATATATTTGTGGACGAGAGTTCTCATTTATAACTCTGCACGTTTGTGAATTGCAGTGCCCCTGAGCTCCATTTGTCTCCTCGCTTTTTTGGGAGCTGGCCGCAAAAGCGCAGGATTGCTTCAGGCCCTATTTTGGTTCTGGGGGGCAGGCTGAGCCTGTGGTTCATTCTTCTTCCTGATGGGAAAATGGAGTGACCTGTGCCTGTCCCAACACCTAGGGCTAGTCTTTCGTTGGTTCCCCGTCTTCCCGTTCATCCTCAGGACAAATTGCAACCTGGACGAAACAGTAGGTTAAAGGTGCTGATTCTCCAAGTAGGGAGATGGTTAGTCAAGCGGCTGGAATCGCGAATCCGAGCACACGGAGAGGAGAAATGAGGTGCGTTTTAGAAACCTTTCCCGATCTCACGGCATACCATCTTCTGGGTTTCCCATGCATGTTTTGATGTAGGAAGATTCCCTTGTACCTGGAGATTTGAGACCCATGGGGTGGGTACCCCGCGGTATTACTTTAAAGGATCTGCATTTGCTCACCCAACCTCACCAATCCTCTCAGCCCCAAGAGTGTCCAGCCTTATGTCTCATCCAGCTGTGGGTCTAGATATGGTCAATCCAGGTTGCATCAGAGACCCTGAACGGATTTTGTAAGAATTTCTCTCTCTTTCACTGTCTTTGCTTTGTGGGTTTTTTAAAGTAATGTATGTTTAGAATGGGGTTTGGCTGCTTTTCCCTGCTGTGTTTATGCCGCTTTACACCCTCTTGATTCACTTGCAGAGAGATATCGATACATAGGTTTTCAGATTCATACTAGTCAGATATATTCTTGTGCGGTGACTAGGGGGTGTTGAGTCCAGTTCACTGAGCAGGGAGTAGGCCTTGTCTATTACATATTTGGCTTATGGAGCGGTGTCTGAGCTAATTTCAAACCCTTGTTTTATGCATCACCCCACCTCACCTTTCCCGTTAAGCAGCCATAGTGTGTCTTCTAAAGGTGTGACTCTGTTCTGTTTTGTAATTCAGTTCAAGTGTAGCGATTTTGACATTCCCTCTATAAGCGATATCTTAGGATAAGTGTCTTTTTCTGTGTGACTTATTTCACTTAGAATCATCGTACCTAAATCCACTCATCATGCTGCTAACTAGCCTTATGACATTGATTTCATGGCTGAGTGATATTCCATTGTGCCAAGTACCACCATTTCTTTATCCATTTTTCTCTTTCCTGGGATATTGAAGGTGTATCGAAGTGGAGGTTCTTGGAAACAGAGCAGCCGTAAACTTTAGGGTGCCTGTGTCTTGTTGATTTTTAGTTTTCCCAATTTATACGCCCTTGAGTGGAAGTGCCCTATGCTCTCTACGCTGTGTTTATTACTTGTTTCAGGACACACCGTACTCTTCTCCAGAGTGCCTGTTGGCAATTTACATCCCGCCCATCAGCGTAGCAAGGCTCCCATGTCTCCATGGCCTGTCCTGCTTTTCTGGTTTTTACTGTTTGTTCAGCATGACCCTTTTGACCGAGGGCAAGCGAGACTTCTTTGTAGCGCTGATTTGCCCTTCCGGCTTGCTTGGTTGGCCAAAAAGGGCGTATGCGTTTTTTCCTGAATATATTCAGGAAAAAACGCATACGCCCTTTTTGGCCAAGGGCATCATTGTCAACGTTTTGCCGCTTTTCATGTGCTTTAAAGGCGAGTCGAATCTACCTCCTGAAATCTGTTTCCTGCAAATCTGCCTTGCTTTCAAATCCTCTTCGTTGCCTTCCCTCAATATATTTGTGGACGAGAGTTCTCATTTATAACTCTGCACGTTTGTGAATTGCAGTGCCCCTGAGCTCCATTTGTCTCCTCGCTTTTTTGGGAGCTGGCCGCAAAAGCGCAGGATTGCTTCAGGCCCTATTTTGGTTCTGGGGGGCAGGCTGAGCCTGTGGTTCATTCTTCTTCCTGATGGGAAAATGGAGTGACCTATGCCTGTCCCAACACCTAGGGCTCGTCTCTCGTTGGTTCCGCGTCTTCCCGTTCATCCTCAGGACAAATTGCAACCTGTACAATCAGGAGGTTAAAGGTGCTGTTTCTCCAAGTAGGGAGATGGTTAGTCAAGCGGCTGGAATGGCGAACCCGAGCAC
The DNA here is from genome assembly GCF_028564815.1 of Eubalaena glacialis. NCBI lineage: Eukaryota > Metazoa > Chordata > Mammalia > Artiodactyla > Balaenidae > Eubalaena > Eubalaena glacialis. Next base: position 152,332 of record NW_026871360.1, on the reverse strand, counting down.
AAGGAGAGGAGAAATGAGGTGCGTTTTAGAAACCTTTCCCGATCTCATGGCATACCATCTTCTGGGTTTCCCATGCATGTTTTGATGTAGGAAGATTCCCTTGTACCTGGAGATTTGAGACCCATGGGGTGTGTTCCCCGCAGTGTTACTTTAAAGTATCTGCATTTGCTCACCCAACCTCACCAACCCTCTCAGCCCCAAGAGTGTCCAGCCTTATGTCTCATCCAGCTGTGGGTCTTGATATGGTCAATCCAGGTTGCATCATAGACCCTGAACGGATTTTGTAAGAATTTCTCTCTCTTTCACTGTCTTTGTTTTGTGGGTTTTTTAAAGTAATTTATGTTTAGAATCGGGCTTGGCTGCTTTTCCCTGCTGTGTTGATGCTGCTTTACACCCTCTTGATTCACTTGCAGAGAGATATCGATACATAGGTTTTCAGATTCTTACTAGTCAGATATATTCTTGTGTGGTGACTAGGGTGTGTTGAGTCCAGTTCACTGAGCAGGGAGTAGGCCTTGTCTATTACATATTTGGCTTATGGAGCGGTCTCTGAGCTAATTTCAAACCCTTGTTTTATGCATCACCCCACCTCACCTTTCCCGTTAAGCAGCCATAGTGTGTCTTCTAAAGGTGTGACTCTGTTCTGTTTTGTAATTCAGTTCAAGTGTAGCGATTTTGACATTCCCTCTATAAGCGATATCTTAGGATAAGTGTCTTTTTCTGTGTGACTTATTTCACTTAGAATCATCGTATCTAAATCCACTCATCATGCTGCTAACTAGCCTTATGACATTGATTTCATGGCTGAGTGATATTCCACTGTGCCAAGTACCACCATTTCTTTATCCATTTTTCTCTTTCCTGGGATATTGAAGGTGTACCGAAGTGGAGGTTCTTGGAAACAGAGCAGCCGTAAACTTTAGGGTGCCTGTGTCTTGTTGATTTTTAGTTTTCCCAATTTATACGCCCATGAGTGGAAGTGCCCTATGCTCTCAACGCTGTGTTTATTACTTGTTTCAGGACACACCGTACTCTTGTCCAGAGTGCCTGTTGGCAATTTACATCCCGCCCATCAGCGTAGCAAGGCTTCCATGTCTCCATGGCCTGTCCTGCTTTTCTGGTTTTTACACTTTGTTCAGCATGGCCCTTTTGACCGAGGGCAAGCGAGACTTCTTTGTAGCGCTGATTTGCCCTTCCGGCTTGCTTGGTTGGCCAAAAAGGGCGTATGCGTTTTTTCCTGAATATATTCAGGAAAAAACGCATACGCCCTTTTTGGCCAAGGGCATCATTGTCAACGTTTTGCCGCTTTTCATGTGCTTTAAAGGCGAGTCGAATCTACCTCCTGAAATCTGTTTCCTGCAAATCTGCCTTGCTTTCAAATCCTCTTCGTTGCCTTCCCTCAATATATTTGTGGACGAGAGTTCTCATTTATAACTCTGCACGTTTGTGAATTGCAGTGCCCCTGAGCTCCATTTGTCTCCTCGCTTTTTTGGGAGCTGGCCGCAAAAGCGCAGGATTGCTTCAGGCCCTATTTTGGTTCTGGGGGGCAGGCTGAGCCTGTGGTTCATTCTTCTTCCTGATGGGAAAATGGAGTGACCTGTGCCTGTCCCAACACCTAGGGCTAGTCTTTCGTTGGTTCCCCGTCTTCCCGTTCATCCTCAGGACAAATTGCAACCTGGACGAAACAGTAGGTTAAAGGTGCTGATTCTCCAAGTAGGGAGATGGTTAGTCAAGCGGCTGGAATGGTGAACCCGAGCACAAGGAGAGGAGAAATGAGGTGCGTTTTAGAAACCTTTCCCGATCTCACGGCATACCATCTTCTGGGTTTCCCATGCATGTTTTGATGTAGGAAGATGCCCTTGTACCTGGAGATTTGAGACCCATGGGGTGGGTACCCCGCGGTATTACTTTAAAGTATCTGCATTTGCTCACCCAACCTCACCAATCCTCTCAGCCCCAAGAGTGTCCAGCCTTATGTCTCATCCAGCTGTGGGTCTAGATATGGTCAATCCAGGTTGCATCAGAGACCCTGAACGGATTTTGTAAGAATTTCTCTCTCTTTCACTGTCTTTGCTTTGTGGGTTTTTTAAAGTAATGTATGTTTAGAATGGGGTTTGGCTGCTTTTCCCTGCTGTGTTTATGCCGCTTTACACCCTCTTGATTCACTTGCAGAGAGATATCGATACATAGGTTTTCAGATTCATACTAGTCAGATATATTCTTGTGCGGTGACTAGGGGGTGTTGAGTCCAGTTCACTGAGCAGGGAGTAGGCCTTGTCTATTACATATTTGGCTTATGGAGCGGTGTCTGAGCTAATTCCAAACCCTTGTTTTATGCATCACCCCACCTCACCTTTCCCGTTAAGCAGCCATAGTGTGTCTTCTAAAGGTGTGACTCTGTTCTGTTTTGTAATTCAGTTCAAGTGTAGCGATTTTGACATTCCCTCTATAAGCGATATCTTAGGATAAGTGTCTTTTTCTGTGTGACTTATTTCACTTAGAGTCATCGTACCTAAATCCACTCATCATGCTGCTAACTAGCCTTATGACATTGATTTCATGGCTGAGTGATATTCCATTGTGCCAAGTACCACCATTTCTTTATCCATTTTTCTCTTTCCTGGGATATTGAAGGTGTACCGAAGTGGAGGTTCTTGGAAACAGAGCAGCCGTAAACTTTAGGGTGCCTGTGTCTTGTTGATTTTTATTTTTCCCAATTTATACGCCCATGAGTGGAAGTGCCCTATGCTCTCTACGCTGTGTTTATTACTTGTTTCAGGACACACCGTACTCTTCTCCAGAGTGCCTGTTGGCAATTTACATCCCGCCCATCAGCGTAGCAAGGCTCCCATGTCTCCATGGCCTGTCCTGCTTTTCTGGTTTTTACTGTTTGTTCAGCATGGCCCTTTTGACCGAGGGCAAGCGAGACTTCTTTGTAGCGCTGATTTGCCCTTCCGGCTTGCTTGGTTGGCCAAAAAGGGCGTATGCGTTTTTTCCTGAATATATTCAGGAAAAAACGCATACGCCCTTTTTGGCCAAGGGCATCATTGTCAACGTTTTGCCGCTTTTCATGTGCTTTAAAGGCGAGTCGAATCTACCTCCTGAAATCTGTTTCCTGCAAATCTGCCTTGCTTTCAAATCCTCTTCGTTGCCTTCCCTCAATATATTTGTGGACGAGAGTTCTCATTTATAACTCTGCACGTTTGTGAATTGCAGTGCCCCTGAGCTCCATTTGTCTCCTCGCTTTTTTGGGAGCTGGCCGCAAAAGCGCAGGATTGCTTCAGGCCCTATTTTGGTTCTGGGGGGCAGGCTGAGCCTGTGGTTCATTCTTCTTCCTGATGGGAAAATGGAGTGACCTGTGCCTGTCCCAACACCTAGGGCTAGTCTTTCGTTGGTTCCCCGTCTTCCCGTTCATCCTCAGGACAAATTGCAACCTGGACGAAACAGTAGGTTAAAGGTGCTGATTCTCCAAGTAGGGAGATGGTTAGTCAAGCAGCTGGAATCGCGAATCCGAGCACAAGGAGAGGAGAAATGAGGTGCGTTTTAGAAACCTTTCCCGATCTCACGGCATACCATCTTCTGGGTTTCCCATGCATGTTTTGATGTAGGAAGATTCCCTTGTACCTGGAGATTTGAGACCCATGGGGTGGGTACCCCGCGGTATTACTTTAAAGTATCTGCATTTGCTCACCCAACCTCACCAATCCTCTCAGCCCCAAGAGTGTCCAGCCTTATGTCTCATCCAGCTGTGGGTCTAGATATGGTCAATCCAGGTTGCATCAGAGACCCTGAACGGATTTTGTAAGAATTTCTCTCTCTTTCACTGTCTTTGCTTTGTGGGATTTTAAAGTAATGTATGTTTAGAATGGGGTTTGGCTGCTTTTCCCTGCTGTGTTTATGCCGCTTTACACCCTCTTGATTCACTTGCAGAGAGATATCGATACATAGGTTTTCAGATTCATACTAGTCAGATATATTCTTGTGCGGTGACTAGGGGGTGTTGAGTCCAGTTCACTGAGCAGGGAGTAGGCCTTGTCTATTACATATTTGGCTTATGGAGCGGTGTCTGAGCTAATTTCAAACCCTTGTTTTATGCATCACCCCACCTCACCTTTCCCGTTAAGCAGCCATAGTGTGTCTTCTAAAGGTGTGACTCTGTTCTGTTTTGTAATTCAGTTCAAGTGTAGCGATTTTGACATTCCCTCTATAAGCGATATCTTAGGATAAGTGTCTTTTTCTGTGTGACTTATTTCACTTAGAATCATCGTACCTAAATCCACTCATCATGCTGCTAACTAGCCTTATGACATTGATTTCATGGCTGAGTGATATTCCATTGTGCCAAGTACCACCATTTCTTTATCCATTTTTCTCTTTCCTGGGATATTGAAGGTGTACCGAACTGGAGGTTCTTGGAAACAGAGCAGCCGTAAACTTTAGGGTGCCTGTGTCTTGTTGATTTTTAGTTTTCCCAATTTATACGCCCTTGAGTGGAAGTGCCCTATGCTCTCTACGCTGTGTTTATTACTTGTTTCAGGACACACCCTACTCTTCTCCAGAGTGCCTGTTGGCAATTTACATCCCGCCCATCAGCGTAGCAAGGCTCCCATGTCTCCATGGCCTGTCCTGCTTTTCTGGTTTTTACAGTTTGTTCAGCATGGCCCTTTTGACCGAGGGCAAGCGAGACTTCTTTGTAGCGCTGATTTGCCCTTCCGGCTTGCTTGGTTGGCCAAAAAGGGCGTATGCGTTTTTTCCTGAATATATTCAGGAAAAAACGCATACGCCCTTTTTGGCCAAGGGCATCATTGTCAACGTTTTGCCGCTTTTCATGTGCTTTAAAGGCGAGTCGAATCTACCTCCTGAAATCTGTTTCCTGCAAATCTGCCTTGCTTTCAAATCCTCTTCGTTGCCTTCCCTCAATATATTTGTGGACGAGAGTTCTCATTTATAACTCTGCACGTTTGTGAATTGCAGTGCCCCTGAGCTCCATTTGTCTCCTCGCTTTTTTGGGAGCTGGCCGCAAAAGCGCAGGATTGCTTCAGGCCCTATTTTGGTTCTGGGGGGCAGGCTGAGCCTGTGGTTCATTCTTCTTCCTGATGGGAAAATGGAGTGACCTGTGCCTGTCCCAACACCTAGGGCTAGTCTTTCGTTGGTTCCCCGTCTTCCCGTTCATCCTCAGGACAAATTGCAACCTGGACGAAACAGTAGGTTAAAGGTGCTGATTCTCCAAGTAGGGAGATGGTTAGTCAAGCGGCTGGAATGGTGAACCCGAGCACAAGGAGAGGAGAAATGAGGTGCGTTTTAGAAACCTTTCCCGATCTCACGGCATACCATCTTCTGGGTTTCCCATGCATGTTTTGATGTAGGAAGATGCCCTTGTACCTGGAGATTTGAGACCCATGGGGTGGGTACCCCGCGGTATTACTTTAAAGTATCTGCATTTGCTCACCCAACCTCACCAATCCTCTCAGCCCCAAGAGTGTCCAGCCTTATGTCTCATCCAGCTGTGGGTCTAGATATGGTCAATCCAGGTTGCATCAGAGACCCTGAACGGATTTTGTAAGAATTTCTCTCTCTTTCACTGTCTTTGCTTTGTGGGTTTTTTAAAGTAATGTATGTTTAGAATGGGGTTTGGCTGCTTTTCCCTGCTGTGTTTATGCCGCTTTACACCCTCTTGATTCACTTGCAGAGAGATATCGATACATAGGTTTTCAGATTCATACTAGTCAGATATATTCTTGTGCGGTGACTAGGGGGTGTTGAGTCCAGTTCACTGAGCAGGGAGTAGGCCTTGTCTATTACATATTTGGCTTATGGAGCGGTGTCTGAGCTAATTCCAAACCCTTGTTTTATGCATCACCCCACCTCACCTTTCCCGTTAAGCAGCCATAGTGTGTCTTCTAAAGGTGTGACTCTGTTCTGTTTTGTAATTCAGTTCAAGTGTAGCGATTTTGACATTCCCTCTATAAGCGATATCTTAGGATAAGTGTCTTTTTCTGTGTGACTTATTTCACTTAGAGTCATCGTACCTAAATCCACTCATCATGCTGCTAACTAGCCTTATGACATTGATTTCATGGCTGAGTGATATTCCATTGTGCCAAGTACCACCATTTCTTTATCCATTTTTCTCTTTCCTGGGATATTGAAGGTGTACCGAAGTGGAGGTTCTTGGAAACAGAGCAGCCGTAAACTTTAGGGTGCCTGTGTCTTGTTGATTTTTATTTTTCCCAATTTATACGCCCATGAGTGGAAGTGCCCTATGCTCTCTACGCTGTGTTTATTACTTGTTTCAGGACACACCGTACTCTTCTCCAGAGTGCCTGTTGGCAATTTACATCCCGCCCATCAGCGTAGCAAGGCTCCCATGTCTCCATGGCCTGTCCTGCTTTTCTGGTTTTTACTGTTTGTTCAGCATGGCCCTTTTGACCGAGGGCAAGCGAGACTTCTTTGTAGCGCTGATTTGCCCTTCCGGCTTGCTTGGTTGGCCAAAAAGGGCGTATGCGTTTTTTCCTGAATATATTCAGGAAAAAACGCATACGCCCTTTTTGGCCAAGGGCATCATTGTCAACGTTTTGCCGCTTTTCATGTGCTTTAAAGGCGAGTCGAATCTACCTCCTGAAATCTGTTTCCTGCAAATCTGCCTTGCTTTCAAATCCTCTTCGTTGCCTTCCCTCAATATATTTGTGGACGAGAGTTCTCATTTATAACTCTGCACGTTTGTGAATTGCAGTGCCCCTGAGCTCCATTTGTCTCCTCGCTTTTTTGGGAGCTGGCCGCAAAAGCGCAGGATTGCTTCAGGCCCTATTTTGGTTCTGGGGGGCAGGCTGAGCCTGTGGTTCATTCTTCTTCCTGATGGGAAAATGGAGTGACCTGTGCCTGTCCCAACACCTAGGGCTAGTCTTTCGTTGGTTCCCCGTCTTCCCGTTCATCCTCAGGACAAATTGCAACCTGGACGAAACAGTAGGTTAAAGGTGCTGATTCTCCAAGTAGGGAGATGGTTAGTCAAGCAGCTGGAATCGCGAATCCGAGCACAAGGAGAGGAGAAATGAGGTGCGTTTTAGAAACCTTTCCCGATCTCACGGCATACCATCTTCTGGGTTTCCCATGCATGTTTTGATGTAGGAAGATTCCCTTGTACCTGGAGATTTGAGACCCATGGGGTGGGTACCCCGCGGTATTACTTTAAAGTATCTGCATTTGCTCACCCAACCTCACCAATCCTCTCAGCCCCAAGAGTGTCCAGCCTTATGTCTCATCCAGCTGTGGGTCTAGATATGGTCAATCCAGGTTGCATCAGAGACCCTGAACGGATTTTGTAAGAATTTCTCTCTCTTTCACTGTCTTTGCTTTGTGGGATTTTAAAGTAATGTATGTTTAGAATGGGGTTTGGCTGCTTTTCCCTGCTGTGTTTATGCCGCTTTACACCCTCTTGATTCACTTGCAGAGAGATATCGATACATAGGTTTTCAGATTCATACTAGTCAGATATATTCTTGTGCGGTGACTAGGGGGTGTTGAGTCCAGTTCACTGAGCAGGGAGTAGGCCTTGTCTATTACATATTTGGCTTATGGAGCGGTGTCTGAGCTAATTTCAAACCCTTGTTTTATGCATCACCCCACCTCACCTTTCCCGTTAAGCAGCCATAGTGTGTCTTCTAAAGGTGTGACTCTGTTCTGTTTTGTAATTCAGTTCAAGTGTAGCGATTTTGACATTCCCTCTATAAGCGATATCTTAGGATAAGTGTCTTTTTCTGTGTGACTTATTTCACTTAGAATCATCGTACCTAAATCCACTCATCATGCTGCTAACTAGCCTTATGACATTGATTTCATGGCTGAGTGATATTCCATTGTGCCAAGTACCACCATTTCTTTATCCATTTTTCTCTTTCCTGGGATATTGAAGGTGTACCGAACTGGAGGTTCTTGGAAACAGAGCAGCCGTAAACTTTAGGGTGCCTGTGTCTTGTTGATTTTTAGTTTTCCCAATTTATACGCCCTTGAGTGGAAGTGCCCTATGCTCTCTACGCTGTGTTTATTACTTGTTTCAGGACACACCCTACTCTTCTCCAGAGTGCCTGTTGGCAATTTACATCCCGCCCATCAGCGTAGCAAGGCTCCCATGTCTCCATGGCCTGTCCTGCTTTTCTGGTTTTTACAGTTTGTTCAGCATGGCCCTTTTGACCGAGGGCAAGCGAGACTTCTTTGTAGCGCTGATTTGCCCTTCCGGCTTGCTTGGTTGGCCAAAAAGGGCGTATGCGTTTTTTCCTGAATATATTCAGGAAAAAACGCATACGCCCTTTTTGGCCAAGGGCATCATTGTCAACGTTTTGCCGCTTTTCATGTGCTTTAAAGGCGAGTCGAATCTACCTCCTGAAATCTGTTTCCTGCAAATCTGCCTTGCTTTCAAATCCTCTTCGTTGCCTTCCCTCAATATATTTGTGGACGAGAGTTCTCATTTATAACTCTGCACGTTTGTGAATTGCAGTGCCCCTGAGCTCCATTTGTCTCCTCGCTTTTTTGGGAGCTGGCCGCAAAAGCGCAGGATTGCTTCAGGCCCTATTTTGGTTCTGGGGGGCAGGCTGAGCCTGTGGTTCATTCTTCTTCCTGATGGGAAAATGGAGTGACCTGTGCCTGTCCCAACACCTAGGGCTAGTCTTTCGTTGGTTCCCCGTCTTCCCGTTCATCCTCAGGACAAATTGCAACCTGGACGAAACAGTAGGTTAAAGGTGCTGATTCTCCAAGTAGGGAGATGGTTAGTCAAGCGGCTGGAATGGTGAACCCGAGCACAAGGAGAGGAGAAATGAGGTGCGTTTTAGAAACCTTTCCCGATCTCACGGCATACCATCTTCTGGGTTTCCCATGCATGTTTTGATGTAGGAAGATGCCCTTGTACCTGGAGATTTGAGACCCATGGGGTGGGTACCCCGCGGTATTACTTTAAAGTATCTGAATTTGCTCACCCAACCTCACCAATCCTCTCAGCCCCAAGAGTGTCCAGCCTTATGTCTCATCCAGCTGTGGGTCTAGATATGGTCAATCCAGGTTGCATCAGAGACCCTGAACGGATTTTGTAAGAATTTCTCTCTCTTTCACTGTCTTTGCTTTGTGGGTTTTTTAAAGTAATGTATGTTTAGAATGGGGTTTGGCTGCTTTTCCCTGCTGTGTTTATGCCGCTTTACACCCTCTTGATTCACTTGCAGAGAGATATCGATACATAGGTTTTCAGATTCATACTAGTCAGATATATTCTTGTGCGGTGACTAGGGGGTGTTGAGTCCAGTTCACTGAGCAGGGAGTAGGCCTTGTCTATTACATATTTGGCTTATGGAGCGGTGTCTGAGCTAATTCCAAACCCTTGTTTTATGCATCACCCCACCTCACCTTTCCCGTTAAGCAGCCATAGTGTGTCTTCTAAAGGTGTGACTCTGTTCTGTTTTGTAATTCAGTTCAAGTGTAGCGATTTTGACATTCCCTCTATAAGCGATATCTTAGGATAAGTGTCTTTTTCTGTGTGACTTATTTCACTTAGAGTCATCGTACCTAAATCCACTCATCATGCTGCTAACTAGCCTTATGACATTGATTTCATGGCTGAGTGATATTCCATTGTGCCAAGTACCACCATTTCTTTATCCATTTTTCTCTTTCCTGGGATATTGAAGGTGTACCGAAGTGGAGGTTCTTGGAAACAGAGCAGCCGTAAACTTTAGGGTGCCTGTGTCTTGTTGATTTTTATTTTTCCCAATTTATACGCCCATGAGTGGAAGTGCCCTATGCTCTCTACGCTGTGTTTATTACTTGTTTCAGGACACACCGTACTCTTCTCCAGAGTGCCTGTTGGCAATTTACATCCCGCCCATCAGCGTAGCAAGGCTCCCATGTCTCCATGGCCTGTCCTGCTTTTCTGGTTTTTACTGTTTGTTCAGCATGGCCCTTTTGACCGAGGGCAAGCGAGACTTCTTTGTAGCGCTGATTTGCCCTTCCGGCTTGCTTGGTTGGCCAAAAAGGGCGTATGCGTTTTTTCCTGAATATATTCAGGAAAAAACGCATACGCCCTTTTTGGCCAAGGGCATCATTGTCAACGTTTTGCCGCTTTTCATGTGCTTTAAAGGCGAGTCGAATCTACCTCCTGAAATCTGTTTCCTGCAAATCTGCCTTGCTTTCAAATCCTCTTCGTTGCCTTCCCTCAATATATTTGTGGACGAGAGTTCTCATTTATAACTCTGCACGTTTGTGAATTGCAGTGCCCCTGAGCTCCATTTGTCTCCTCGCTTTTTTGGGAGCTGGCCGCAAAAGCGCAGGATTGCTTCAGGCCCTATTTTGGTTCTGGGGGGCAGGCTGAGCCTGTGGTTCATTCTTCTTCCTGATGGGAAAATGGAGTGACCTGTGCCTGTCCCAACACCTAGGGCTAGTCTTTCGTTGGTTCCCCGTCTTCCCGTTCATCCTCAGGACAAATTGCAACCTGGACGAAACAGTAGGTTAAAGGTGCTGATTCTCCAAGTAGGGAGATGGTTAGTCAAGCAGCTGGAATCGCGAATCCGAGCACAAGGAGAGGAGAAATGAGGTGCGTTTTAGAAACCTTTCCCGATCTCACGGCATACCATCTTCTGGGTTTCCCATGCATGTTTTGATGTAGGAAGATTCCCTTGTACCTGGAGATTTGAGACCCATGGGGTGGGTACCCCGCGGTATTACTTTAAAGTATCTGCATTTGCTCACCCAACCTCACCAATCCTCTCAGCCCCAAGAGTGTCCAGCCTTATGTCTCATCCAGCTGTGGGTCTAGATATGGTCAATCCAGGTTGCATCAGAGACCCTGAACGGATTTTGTAAGAATTTCTCTCTCTTTCACTGTCTTTGCTTTGTGGGATTTTAAAGTAATGTATGTTTAGAATGGGGTTTGGCTGCTTTTCCCTGCTGTGTTTATGCCGCTTTACACCCTCTTGATTCACTTGCAGAGAGATATCGATACATAGGTTTTCAGATTCATACTAGTCAGATATATTCTTGTGCGGTGACTAGGGGGTGTTGAGTCCAGTTCACTGAGCAGGGAGTAGGCCTTGTCTATTACATATTTGGCTTATGGAGCGGTGTCTGAGCTAATTTCAAACCCTTGTTTTATGCATCACCCCACCTCACCTTTCCCGTTAAGCAGCCATAGTGTGTCTTCTAAAGGTGTGACTCTGTTCTGTTTTGTAATTCAGTTCAAGTGTAGCGATTTTGACATTCCCTCTATAAGCGATATCTTAGGATAAGTGTCTTTTTCTGTGTGACTTATTTCACTTAGAATCATCGTACCTAAATCCACTCATCATGCTGCTAACTAGCCTTATGACATTGATTTCATGGCTGAGTGATATTCCATTGTGCCAAGTACCACCATTTCTTTATCCATTTTTCTCTTTCCTGGGATATTGAAGGTGTACCGAACTGGAGGTTCTTGGAAACAGAGCAGCCGTAAACTTTAGGGTGCCTGTGTCTTGTTGATTTTTAGTTTTCCCAATTTATACGCCCTTGAGTGGAAGTGCCCTATGCTCTCTACGCTGTGTTTATTACTTGTTTCAGGACACACCCTACTCTTCTCCAGAGTGCCTGTTGGCAATTTACATCCCGCCCATCAGCGTAGCAAGGCTCCCATGTCTCCATGGCCTGTCCTGCTTTTCTGGTTTTTACAGTTTGTTCAGCATGGCCCTTTTGACCGAGGGCAAGCGAGACTTCTTTGTAGCGCTGATTTGCCCTTCCGGCTTGCTTGGTTGGCCAAAAAGGGCGTATGCGTTTTTTCCTGAATATATTCAGGAAAAAACGCATACGCCCTTTTTGGCCAAGGGCATCATTGTCAACGTTTTGCCGCTTTTCATGTGCTTTAAAGGCGAGTCGAATCTACCTCCTGAAATCTGTTTCCTGCAAATCTGCCTTGCTTTCAAATCCTCTTCGTTGCCTTCCCTCAATATATTTGTGGACGAGAGTTCTCATTTATAACTCTGCACGTTTGTGAATTGCAGTGCCCCTGAGCTCCATTTGTCTCCTCGCTTTTTTGGGAGCTGGCCGCAAAAGCGCAGGATTGCTTCAGGCCCTATTTTGGTTCTGGGGGGCAGGCTGAGCCTGTGGTTCATTCTTCTTCCTGATGGGAAAATGGAGTGACCTGTGCCTGTCCCAACACCTAGGGCTAGTCTTTCGTTGGTTCCCCGTCTTCCCGTTCATCCTCAGGACAAATTGCAACCTGGACGAAACAGTAGGTTAAAGGTGCTGATTCTCCAAGTAGGGAGATGGTTAGTCAAGCGGCTGGAATGGTGAACCCGAGCACAAGGAGAGGAGAAATGAGGTGCGTTTTAGAAACCTTTCCCGATCTCACGGCATACCATCTTCTGGGTTTCCCATGCATGTTTTGATGTAGGAAGATGCCCTTGTACCTGGAGATTTGAGACCCATGGGGTGGGTACCCCGCGGTATTACTTTAAAGTATCTGCATTTGCTCACCCAACCTCACCAATCCTCTCAGCCCCAAGAGTGTCCAGCCTTATGTCTCATCCAGCTGTGGGTCTAGATATGGTCAATCCAGGTTGCATCAGAGACCCTGAACGGATTTTGTAAGAATTTCTCTCTCTTTCACTGTCTTTGCTTTGTGGGTTTTTTAAAGTAATGTATGTTTAGAATGGGGTTTGGCTGCTTTTCCCTGCTGTGTTTATGCCGCTTTACACCCTCTTGATTCACTTGCAGAGAGATATCGATACATAGGTTTTCAGATTCATACTAGTCAGATATATTCTTGTGCGGTGACTAGGGGGTGTTGAGTCCAGTTCACTGAGCAGGGAGTAGGCCTTGTCTATTACATATTTGGCTTATGGAGCGGTGTCTGAGCTAATTCCAAACCCTTGTTTTATGCATCACCCCACCTCACCTTTCCCGTTAAGCAGCCATAGTGTGTCTTCTAAAGGTGTGACTCTGTTCTGTTTTGTAATTCAGTTCAAGTGTAGCGATTTTGACATTCCCTCTATAAGCGATATCTTAGGATAAGTGTCTTTTTCTGTGTGACTTATTTCACTTAGAGTCATCGTACCTAAATCCACTCATCATGCTGCTAACTAGCCTTATGACATTGATTTCATGGCTGAGTGATATTCCATTGTGCCAAGTACCACCATTTCTTTATCCATTTTTCTCTTTCCTGGGATATTGAAGGTGTACCGAAGTGGAGGTTCTTGGAAACAGAGCAGCCGTAAACTTTAGGGTGCCTGTGTCTTGTTGATTTTTATTTTTCCCAATTTATACGCCCATGAGTGGAAGTGCCCTATGCTCTCTACGCTGTGTTTATTACTTGTTTCAGGACACACCGTACTCTTCTCCAGAGTGCCTGTTGGCAATTTACATCCCGCCCATCAGCGTAGCAAGGCTCCCATGTCTCCATGGCCTGTCCTGCTTTTCTGGTTTTTACTGTTTGTTCAGCATGGCCCTTTTGACCGAGGGCAAGCGAGACTTCTTTGTAGCGCTGATTTGCCCTTCCGGCTTGCTTGGTTGGCCAAAAAGGGCGTATGCGTTTTTTCCTGAATATATTCAGGAAAAAACGCATACGCCCTTTTTGGCCAAGGGCATCATTGTCAACGTTTTGCCGCTTTTCATGTGCTTTAAAGGCGAGTCGAATCTACCTCCTGAAATCTGTTTCCTGCAAATCTGCCTTGCTTTCAAATCCTCTTCGTTGCCTTCCCTCAATATATTTGTGGACGAGAGTTCTCATTTATAACTCTGCACGTTTGTGAATTGCAGTGCCCCTGAGCTCCATTTGTCTCCTCGCTTTTTTGGGAGCTGGCCGCAAAAGCGCAGGATTGCTTCAGGCCCTATTTTGGTTCTGGGGGGCAGGCTGAGCCTGTGGTTCATTCTTCTTCCTGATGGGAAAATGGAGTGACCTGTGCCTGTCCCAACACCTAGGGCTAGTCTTTCGTTGGTTCCCCGTCTTCCCGTTCATCCTCAGGACAAATTGCAACCTGGACGAAACAGTAGGTTAAAGGTGCTGATTCTCCAAGTAGGGAGATGGTTAGTCAAGCAGCTGGAATCGCGAATCCGAGCACAAGGAGAGGAGAAATGAGGTGCGTTTTAGAAACCTTTCCCGATCTCACGGCATACCATCTTCTGGGTTTCCCATGCATGTTTTGATGTAGGAAGATTCCCTTGTACCTGGAGATTTGAGACCCATGGGGTGGGTACCCCGCGGTATTACTTTAAAGTATCTGCATTTGCTCACCCAACCTCACCAATCCTCTCAGCCCCAAGAGTGTCCAGCCTTATGTCTCATCCAGCTGTGGGTCTAGATATGGTCAATCCAGGTTGCATCAGAGACCCTGAACGGATTTTGTAAGAATTTCTCTCTCTTTCACTGTCTTTGCTTTGTGGGATTTTAAAGTAATGTATGTTTAGAATGGGGTTTGGCTGCTTTTCCCTGCTGTGTTTATGCCGCTTTACACCCTCTTGATTCACTTGCAGAGAGATATCGATACATAGGTTTTCAGATTCATACTAGTCAGATATATTCTTGTGCGGTGACTAGGGGGTGTTGAGTCCAGTTCACTGAGCAGGGAGTAGGCCTTGTCTATTACATATTTGGCTTATGGAGCGGTGTCTGAGCTAATTTCAAACCCTTGTTTTATGCATCACCCCACCTCACCTTTCCCGTTAAGCAGCCATAGTGTGTCTTCTAAAGGTGTGACTCTGTTCTGTTTTGTAATTCAGTTCAAGTGTAGCGATTTTGACATTCCCTCTATAAGCGATATCTTAGGATAAGTGTCTTTTTCTGTGTGACTTATTTCACTTAGAATCATCGTACCTAAATCCACTCATCATGCTGCTAACTAGCCTTATGACATTGATTTCATGGCTGAGTGATATTCCATTGTGCCAAGTACCACCATTTCTTTATCCATTTTTCTCTTTCCTGGGATATTGAAGGTGTACCGAACTGGAGGTTCTTGGAAACAGAGCAGCCGTAAACTTTAGGGTGCCTGTGTCTTGTTGATTTTTAGTTTTCCCAATTTATACGCCCTTGAGTGGAAGTGCCCTATGCTCTCTACGCTGTGTTTATTACTTGTTTCAGGACACACCCTACTCTTCTCCAGAGTGCCTGTTGGCAATTTACATCCCGCCCATCAGCGTAGCAAGGCTCCCATGTCTCCATGGCCTGTCCTGCTTTTCTGGTTTTTACAGTTTGTTCAGCATGGCCCTTTTGACCGAGGGCAAGCGAGACTTCTTTGTAGCGCTGATTTGCCCTTCCGGCTTGCTTGGTTGGCCAAAAAGGGCGTATGCGTTTTTTCCTGAATATATTCAGGAAAAAACGCATACGCCCTTTTTGGCCAAGGGCATCATTGTCAACGTTTTGCCGCTTTTCATGTGCTTTAAAGGCGAGTCGAATCTACCTCCTGAAATCTGTTTCCTGCAAATCTGCCTTGCTTTCAAATCCTCTTCGTTGCCTTCCCTCAATATATTTGTGGACGAGAGTTCTCATTTATAACTCTGCACGTTTGTGAATTGCAGTGCCCCTGAGCTCCATTTGTCTCCTCGCTTTTTTGGGAGCTGGCCGCAAAAGCGCAGGATTGCTTCAGGCCCTATTTTGGTTCTGGGGGGCAGGCTGAGCCTGTGGTTCATTCTTCTTCCTGATGGGAAAATGGAGTGACCTGTGCCTGTCCCAACACCTAGGGCTAGTCTTTCGTTGGTTCCCCGTCTTCCCGTTCATCCTCAGGACAAATTGCAACCTGGACGAAACAGTAGGTTAAAGGTGCTGATTCTCCAAGTAGGGAGATGGTTAGTCAAGCGGCTGGAATGGTGAACCCGAGCACAAGGAGAGGAGAAATGAGGTGCGTTTTAGAAACCTTTCCCGATCTCACGGCATACCATCTTCTGGGTTTCCCATGCATGTTTTGATGTAGGAAGATGCCCTTGTACCTGGAGATTTGAGACCCATGGGGTGGGTACCCCGCGGTATTACTTTAAAGTATCTGCATTTGCTCACCCAACCTCACCAATCCTCTCAGCCCCAAGAGTGTCCAGCCTTATGTCTCATCCAGCTGTGGGTCTAGATATGGTCAATCCAGGTTGCATCAGAGACCCTGAACGGATTTTGTAAGAATTTCTCTCTCTTTCACTGTCTTTGCTTTGTGGGTTTTTTAAAGTAATGTATGTTTAGAATGGGGTTTGGCTGCTTTTCCCTGCTGTGTTTATGCCGCTTTACACCCTCTTGATTCACTTGCAGAGAGATATCGATACATAGGTTTTCAGATTCATACTAGTCAGATATATTCTTGTGCGGTGACTAGGGGGTGTTGAGTCCAGTTCACTGAGCAGGGAGTAGGCCTTGTCTATTACATATTTGGCTTATGGAGCGGTGTCTGAGCTAATTCCAAACCCTTGTTTTATGCATCACCCCACCTCACCTTTCCCGTTAAGCAGCCATAGTGTGTCTTCTAAAGGTGTGACTCTGTTCTGTTTTGTAATTCAGTTCAAGTGTAGCGATTTTGACATTCCCTCTATAAGCGATATCTTAGGATAAGTGTCTTTTTCTGTGTGACTTATTTCACTTAGAGTCATCGTACCTAAATCCACTCATCATGCTGCTAACTAGCCTTATGACATTGATTTCATGGCTGAGTGATATTCCATTGTGCCAAGTACCACCATTTCTTTATCCATTTTTCTCTTTCCTGGGATATTGAAGGTGTACCGAAGTGGAGGTTCTTGGAAACAGAGCAGCCGTAAACTTTAGGGTGCCTGTGTCTTGTTGATTTTTATTTTTCCCAATTTATACGCCCATGAGTGGAAGTGCCCTATGCTCTCTACGCTGTGTTTATTACTTGTTTCAGGACACACCGTACTCTTCTCCAGAGTGCCTGTTGGCAATTTACATCCCGCCCATCAGCGTAGCAAGGCTCCCATGTCTCCATGGCCTGTCCTGCTTTTCTGGTTTTTACTGTTTGTTCAGCATGGCCCTTTTGACCGAGGGCAAGCGAGACTTCTTTGTAGCGCTGATTTGCCCTTCCGGCTTGCTTGGTTGGCCAAAAAGGGCGTATGCGTTTTTTCCTGAATATATTCAGGAAAAAACGCATACGCCCTTTTTGGCCAAGGGCATCATTGTCAACGTTTTGCCGCTTTTCATGTGCTTTAAAGGCGAGTCGAATCTACCTCCTGAAATCTGTTTCCTGCAAATCTGCCTTGCTTTCAAATCCTCTTCGTTGCCTTCCCTCAATATATTTGTGGACGAGAGTTCTCATTTATAACTCTGCACGTTTGTGAATTGCAGTGCCCCTGAGCTCCATTTGTCTCCTCGCTTTTTTGGGAGCTGGCCGCAAAAGCGCAGGATTGCTTCAGGCCCTATTTTGGTTCTGGGGGGCAGGCTGAGCCTGTGGTTCATTCTTCTTCCTGATGGGAAAATGGAGTGACCTGTGCCTGTCCCAACACCTAGGGCTAGTCTTTCGTTGGTTCCCCGTCTTCCCGTTCATCCTCAGGACAAATTGCAACCTGGACGAAACAGTAGGTTAAAGGTGCTGATTCTCCAAGTAGGGAGATGGTTAGTCAAGCAGCTGGAATCGCGAATCCGAGCACAAGGAGAGGAGAAATGAGGTGCGTTTTAGAAACCTTTCCCGATCTCACGGCATACCATCTTCTGGGTTTCCCATGCATGTTTTGATGTAGGAAGATTCCCTTGTACCTGGAGATTTGAGACCCATGGGGTGGGTACCCCGCGGTATTACTTTAAAGTATCTGCATTTGCTCACCCAACCTCACCAATCCTCTCAGCCCCAAGAGTGTCCAGCCTTATGTCTCATCCAGCTGTGGGTCTAGATATGGTCAATCCAGGTTGCATCAGAGACCCTGAACGGATTTTGTAAGAATTTCTCTCTCTTTCACTGTCTTTGCTTTGTGGGATTTTAAAGTAATGTATGTTTAGAATGGGGTTTGGCTGCTTTTCCCTGCTGTGTTTATGCCGCTTTACACCCTCTTGATTCACTTGCAGAGAGATATCGATACATAGGTTTTCAGATTCATACTAGTCAGATATATTCTTGTGCGGTGACTAGGGGGTGTTGAGTCCAGTTCACTGAGCAGGGAGTAGGCCTTGTCTATTACATATTTGGCTTATGGAGCGGTGTCTGAGCTAATTTCAAACCCTTGTTTTATGCATCACCCCACCTCACCTTTCCCGTTAAGCAGCCATAGTGTGTCTTCTAAAGGTGTGACTCTGTTCTGTTTTGTAATTCAGTTCAAGTGTAGCGATTTTGACATTCCCTCTATAAGCGATATCTTAGGATAAGTGTCTTTTTCTGTGTGACTTATTTCACTTAGAATCATCGTACCTAAATCCACTCATCATGCTGCTAACTAGCCTTATGACATTGATTTCATGGCTGAGTGATATTCCATTGTGCCAAGTACCACCATTTCTTTATCCATTTTTCTCTTTCCTGGGATATTGAAGGTGTACCGAACTGGAGGTTCTTGGAAACAGAGCAGCCGTAAACTTTAGGGTGCCTGTGTCTTGTTGATTTTTAGTTTTCCCAATTTATACGCCCTTGAGTGGAAGTGCCCTATGCTCTCTACGCTGTGTTTATTACTTGTTTCAGGACACACCCTACTCTTCTCCAGAGTGCCTGTTGGCAATTTACATCCCGCCCATCAGCGTAGCAAGGCTCCCATGTCTCCATGGCCTGTCCTGCTTTTCTGGTTTTTACAGTTTGTTCAGCATGGCCCTTTTGACCGAGGGCAAGCGAGACTTCTTTGTAGCGCTGATTTGCCCTTCCGGCTTGCTTGGTTGGCCAAAAAGGGCGTATGCGTTTTTTCCTGAATATATTCAGGAAAAAACGCATACGCCCTTTTTGGCCAAGGGCATCATTGTCAACGTTTTGCCGCTTTTCATGTGCTTTAAAGGCGAGTCGAATCTACCTCCTGAAATCTGTTTCCTGCAAATCTGCCTTGCTTTCAAATCCTCTTCGTTGCCTTCCCTCAATATATTTGTGGACGAGAGTTCTCATTTATAACTCTGCACGTTTGTGAATTGCAGTGCCCCTGAGCTCCATTTGTCTCCTCGCTTTTTTGGGAGCTGGCCGCAAAAGCGCAGGATTGCTTCAGGCCCTATTTTGGTTCTGGGGGGCAGGCTGAGCCTGTGGTTCATTCTTCTTCCTGATGGGAAAATGGAGTGACCTGTGCCTGTCCCAACACCTAGGGCTAGTCTTTCGTTGGTTCCCCGTCTTCCCGTTCATCCTCAGGACAAATTGCAACCTGGACGAAACAGTAGGTTAAAGGTGCTGATTCTCCAAGTAGGGAGATGGTTAGTCAAGCGGCTGGAATGGTGAACCCGAGCACAAGGAGAGGAGAAATGAGGTGCGTTTTAGAAACCTTTCCCGATCTCACGGCATACCATCTTCTGGGTTTCCCATGCATGTTTTGATGTAGGAAGATGCCCTTGTACCTGGAGATTTGAGACCCATGGGGTGGGTACCCCGCGGTATTACTTTAAAGTATCTGCATTTGCTCACCCAACCTCACCAATCCTCTCAGCCCCAAGAGTGTCCAGCCTTATGTCTCATCCAGCTGTGGGTCTAGATATGGTCAATCCAGGTTGCATCAGAGACCCTGAACGGATTTTGTAAGAATTTCTCTCTCTTTCACTGTCTTTGCTTTGTGGGTTTTTTAAAGTAATGTATGTTTAGAATGGGGTTTGGCTGCTTTTCCCTGCTGTGTTTATGCCGCTTTACACCCTCTTGATTCACTTGCAGAGAGATATCGATACATAGGTTTTCAGATTCATACTAGTCAGATATATTCTTGTGCGGTGACTAGGGGGTGTTGAGTCCAGTTCACTGAGCAGGGAGTAGGCCTTGTCTATTACATATTTGGCTTATGGAGCGGTGTCTGAGCTAATTCCAAACCCTTGTTTTATGCATCACCCCACCTCACCTTTCCCGTTAAGCAGCCATAGTGTGTCTTCTAAAGGTGTGACTCTGTTCTGTTTTGTAATTCAGTTCAAGTGTAGCGATTTTTACATTCCCTCTATAAGCGATATCTTAGGATAAGTGTCTTTTTCTGTGTGACTTATTTCACTTAGAGTCATCGTACCTAAATCCACTCATCATGCTGCTAACTAGCCTTATGACATTGATTTCATGGCTGAGTGATATTCCATTGTGCCAAGTACCACCATTTCTTTATCCATTTTTCTCTTTCCTGGGATATTGAAGGTGTACCGAAGTGGAGGTTCTTGGAAACAGAGCAGCCGTAAACTTTAGGGTGCCTGTGTCTTGTTGATTTTTAGTTTTCCCAATTTATACGCCCTTGAGTGGAAGTGCCCTATGCTCTCTACGCTGTGTTTATTACTTGTTTCAGGACACACCGTACTCTTCTCCAGAGTGCCTGTTGGCAATTTACATCCCGCCCATCAGCGTAGCAAGGCTCCCAGGTCTCCATGGCCTGTCCTGCTTTTCTGGTTTTCACTGTATGTTCAGCATGGCCCTTTTGACCGAGGGCAAGCGAGACTTCTTTGTAGCGCTGATTTGCCCTTCCGGCTTGCTTGGTTGGCCAAAAAGGGCGTATGCGTTTTTTCCTGAATATATTCAGGAAAAAACGCATACGCCCTTTTTGGCCAAGGGCATCATTGTCAACGTTTTGCCGCTTTTCATGTGCTTTAAAGGCGAGTCGAATCTACCTCCTGAAATCTGTTTCCTGCAAATCTGCCTTGCTTTCAAATCCTCTTCGTTGCCTTCCCTCAATATATTTGTGGACGAGAGTTCTCATTTATAACTCTGCACGTTTGTGAATTGCAGTGCCCCTGAGCTCCATTTGTCTCCTCGCTTTTTTGGGAGCTGGCCGCAAAAGCGCAGGATTGCTTCAGGCCCTATTTTGGTTCTGGGGGGCAGGCTGAGCCTGTGGTTCATTCTTCTTCCTGATGGGAAAATGGAGTGACCTGTGCCTGTCCCAACACCTAGGGCTAGTCTTTCGTTGGTTCCCCGTCTTCCCGTTCATCCTCAGGACAAATTGCAACCTGTACAATCAGGAGGTTAAAGGTGCTGATTCTCCAAGTAGGGAGATGGTTAGTCAAGCGGCTGGAATGGCGAACCCGAGCACAAGGAGAGGAGAAATGAGGTGCGTTTTAGAAACCTTTCCCGATCTCATGGCATACCATCTTCTGGGTTTCCCATGCATGTTTTGATGTAGGAAGATTCCCTTGTACCTGGAGATTTGAGACCCATGGGGTGTGTTCCCCGCAGTGTTACTTTAAAGTATCTGCATTTGCTCACCCAACCTCACCAACCCTCTCAGCCCCAAGAATGTCCAGGCTTATGTCTCATCCAGCTGTGGGTCTTGATATGGTCAATCCAGGTTGCATCATAGACCCTGAACGGATTTTGTAAGAATTTCTCTCTCTTTCACTGTCTTTGTTTTGTGGGTTTTCTAAAGTAATTTATGTTTAGAATCGGGCTTGGCTGCTTTTCCCTGCTGTGTTTATGCCGCTTTACACCCTCTTGATTCACTTGCAGAGAGATATCGATACATAGGTTTTCAGATTCATACTAGTCAGATATATTCTTGTGCGGTGACTAGGGGGTGTTGAGTCCAGTTCACTGAGCAGGGAGTAGGCCTTGTCTATTACATATTTGGCTTATGGAGCGGTGTCTGAGCTAATTCCAAACCCTTGTTTTATGCATCACCCCACCTCACCTTTCCCGTTAAGCAGCCATAGTGTGTCTTCTAAAGGTGTGACTCTGTTCTGTTTTGTAATTCAGTTCAAGTGTAGCGATTTTGACATTCCCTCTATAAGCGATATCTTAGGATAAGTGTCTTTTTCTGTGTGACTTATTTCACTTAGAGTCATCGTACCTAAATCCACTCATCATGCTGCTAACTAGCCTTATGACATTGATTTCATGGCTGAGTGATATTCCATTGTGCCAAGTACCACCATTTCTTTATCCATTTTTCTCTTTCCTGGGATATTGAAGGTGTACCGAAGTGGAGGTTCTTGGAAACAGAGCAGCCGTAAACTTTAGGGTGCCTGTGTCTTGTTGATTTTTAGTTTTCCCAATTTATACGCCCATGAGTGGAAGTGCCCTATGCTCTCTACGCTGTGTTTATTACTTGTTTCAGGACACACCGTACTCTTCTCCAGAGTGCCTGTTGGCAATTTACATCCCGCCCATCAGCGTAGCAAGGCTCCCATGTCTCCATGGCCTGTCCTGCTTTTCTGGTTTTTACTGTTTGTTCAGCATGGCCCTTTTGACCGAGGGCAAGCGAGACTTCTTTGTAGCGCTGATTTGCCCTTCCGGCTTGCTTGGTTGGCCAAAAAGGGCGTATGCGTTTTTTCCTGAATATATTCAGGAAAAAACGCATACGCCCTTTTTGGCCAAGGGCATCATTGTCAACGTTTTGCCGCTTTTCATGTGCTTTAAAGGCGAGTCGAATCTACCTCCTGAAATCTGTTTCCTGCAAATCTGCCTTGCTTTCAAATCCTCTTCGTTGCCTTCCCTCAATATATTTGTGGACGAGAGTTCTCATTTATAACTCTGCACGTTTGTGAATTGCAGTGCCCCTGAGCTCCATTTGTCTCCTCGCTTTTTTGGGAGCTGGCCGCAAAAGCGCAGGATTGCTTCAGGCCCTATTTTGGTTCTGGGGGGCAGGCTGAGCCTGTGGTTCATTCTTCTTCCTGATGGGAAAATGGAGTGACCTGTGCCTGTCCCAACACCTAGGGCTAGTCTTTCGTTGGTTCCCCGTCTTCCCGTTCATCCTCAGGACAAATTGCAACCTGGACGAAACAGTAGGTTAAAGGTGCTGATTCTCCAAGTAGGGAGATGGTTAGTCAAGCAGCTGGAATCGCGAATCCGAGCACAAGGAGAGGAGAAATGAGGTGCGTTTTAGAAACCTTTCCCGATCTCACGCATACCATCTTCTGGGTTTCCCATGCATGTTTTGATGTAGGAAGATTCCCTTGTACCTGGAGATTTGAGACCCATGGGGTGGGTACCCCGCGGTATTACTTTAAAGTATCTGCATTTGCTCACCCAACCTCACCAATCCTCTCAGCCCCAAGAGTGTCCAGCCTTATGTCTCATCCAGCTGTGGGTCTAGATATGGTCAATCCAGGTTGCATCAGAGACCCTGAACGGATTTTGTAAGAATTTCTCTCTCTTTCACTGTCTTTGCTTTGTGGGATTTTAAAGTAATGTATGTTTAGAATGGGGTTTGGCTGCTTTTCCCTGCTGTGTTTATGCCGCTTTACACCCTCTTGATTCACTTGCAGAGAGATATCGATACATAGGTTTTCAGATTCATACTAGTCAGATATATTCTTGTGCGGTGACTAGGGGGTGTTGAGTCCAGTTCACTGAGCAGGGAGTAGGCCTTGTCTATTACATATTTGGCTTATGGAGCGGTGTCTGAGCTAATTTCAAACCCTTGTTTTATGCATCACCCCACCTCACCTTTCCCGTTAAGCAGCCATAGTGTGTCTTCTAAAGGTGTGACTCTGTTCTGTTTTGTAATTCAGTTCAAGTGTAGCGATTTTGACATTCCCTCTATAAGCGATATCTTAGGATAAGTGTCTTTTTCTGTGTGACTTATTTCACTTAGAATCATCGTACCTAAATCCACTCATCATGCTGCTAACTAGCCTTATGACATTGATTTCATGGCTGAGTGATATTCCATTGTGCCAAGTACCACCATTTCTTTATCCATTTTTCTCTTTCCTGGGATATTGAAGGTGTACCGAAGTGGAGGTTCTTGGAAACAGAGCAGCCGTAAACTTTAGGGTGCCTGTGTCTTGTTGATTTTTAGTTTTCCCAATTTATACGCCCTTGAGTGGAAGTGCCCTATGCTCTCTACGCTGTGTTTATTACTTGTTTCAGGACACACCGTACTCTTCTCCAGAGTGCCTGTTGGCAATTTACATCCCGCCCATCAGCGTAGCAAGGCTCCCATGTCTCCATGGCCTGTCCTGCTTTTCTGGTTTTTACACTTTGTTCAGCATGGCCCTTTTGACCGAGGGCAAGCGAGACTTCTTTGTAGCGCTGATTTGCCCTTCCGGCTTGCTTGGTTGGCCAAAAAGGGCGTATGCGTTTTTTCCTGAATATATTCAGGAAAAAACGCATACGCCCTTTTTGGCCAAGGGCATCATTGTCAACGTTTTGCCGCTTTTCATGTGCTTTAAAGGCGAGTCGAATCTACCTCCTGAAATCTGTTTCCTGCAAATCTGCCTTGCTTTCAAATCCTCTTCGTTGCCTTCCCTCAATATATTTGTGGACGAGAGTTCTCATTTATAACTCTGCACGTTTGTGAATTGCAGTGCCCCTGAGCTCCATTTGTCTCCTCGCTTTTTTGGGAGCTGGCCGCAAAAGCGCAGGATTGCTTCAGGCCCTATTTTGGTTCTGGGGGGCAGGCTGAGCCTGTGGTTCATTCTTCTTCCTGATGGGAAAATGGAGTGACCTATGCCTGTCCCAACACCTAGGGCTCGTCTCTCGTTGGTTCCGCGTCTTCCCGTTCATCCTCAGGACAAATTGCAACCTGTACAATCAGGAGGTTAAGGTGCTGATTCTCCAAGTAGGGAGATGGTTAGTCAAGCGGCTGGAATGGCGAACCCGAGCACAAGGAGAGGAGAAATGAGGTGCGTTTTAGAAACCTTTCCCGATCTCATGGCATACCATCTTCTGGGTTTCCCATGCATGTTTTGATGTAGGAAGATTCCCTTGTACCTGGAGATTTGAGACCCATGGGGTGTGTTCCCCGCAGTGTTACTTTAAAGTATCTGCATTTGCTCACCCAACCTCACCAACCCTCTCAGCCCCAAGAGTGTCCAGCCTTATGTCTCATCCAGCTGTGGGTCTTGATATGGTCAATCCAGGTTGCATCATAGACCCTGAACGGATTTTGTAAGAATTTCTCTCTCTTTCACTGTCTTTGTTTTGTGGGTTTTTAAAGTAATTTATGTTTAGAATCGGGCTTGGCTGCTTTTCCCTGCTGTGTTGATGCCGCTTTACACCCTCTTGATTCACTTGCAGAGAGATATCGATACATAGGTTTTCAGATTCTTACTAGTCAGATATATTCTTGTGTGTTGACTAGGGTGTGTTGAGTCCAGTTCACTGAGCAGGGAGTAGGCCTTGTCTATTACATATTTGGCTTATGGAGCGGTCTCTGAGCTACTTCCAAACCCTTGTTTTATGCATCACCCCACCTCACCTTTCCCGTTAAGCAGCCATAGTGTGTCTTCTAAAGGTGTGACTCTGTTCTGTTTTGTAATTCAGTTCAAGTGTAGCGATTTTGACATTCCCTCTATAAGCGATATCTTAGGATAAGTGTCTTTTTCTGTGTGACTTATTTCACTTAGAGTCATCGTACCTAAATCCACTCATCATGCTGCTAACTAGCCTTATGACATTGATTTCATGGCTGAGTGATATTCCATTGTGCGAAGTACCACCATTTCTTTATCCATTTTTCTCTTTCCTGGGATATTGAAGGTGTACCGAAGTGGAGGTTCTTGGAAACAGAGCAGCCGTAAACTTTAGGGTGCCTGTGTCTTGTTGATTTTTAGTTTTCCCAATTTATACGCCCTTGAGTGGAAGTGCCCTATGCTCTCTACGCTGTGTTTATTACTTGTTTCAGGACACACCGTACTCTTCTCCAGAGTGCCTGTTGGCAATTTACATCCCGCCCATCAGCGTAGCAAGGCTCCCATGTCTCCATGGCCTGTCCTGCTTTTCTGGTTTTTACACTTTGTTCAGCATGGCCCTTTTGACTGAGGGCAAGCGAGACTTCTTTGTAGCGCTGATTTGCCCTTCCGGCTTGCTTGGTTGGCCAAAAAGGGCGTATGCGTTTTTTCCTGAATATATTCAGGAAAAAACGCATACGCCCTTTTTGGCCAAGGGCATCATTGTCAACGTTTTGCCGCTTTTCATGTGCTTTAAAGGCGAGTCGAATCTACCTCCTGAAATCTGTTTCCTGCAAATCTGCCTTGCTTTCAAATCCTCTTCGTTGCCTTCCCTCAATATATTTGTGGACGAGAGTTCTCATTTATAACTCTGCACGTTTGTGAATTGCAGTGCCCCTGAGCTCCATTTGTCTCCTCTCTTTTTTGGGAGCTGGCCGCAAAAGCGCAGGATTGCTTCAGGCTCTATTTTGGTTCTGGGGGGCAGGCTGAGCCTGTGGTTCATTCTTCTTCCTGATGGGAAAATGGAGTGACCTATGCCTGTCCCAACACCTAGGGCTCGTCTCTCGTTGGTTCCGCGTCTTCCCGTTCATCCTCAGGACAAATTGCAACCTGTACAATCAGGAGGTTAAAGGTGCTGATTCTCCAAGTAGGGAGATGGTTAGTCAAGCGGCTGGAATGGCGAACCCGAGCACAAGGAGAGGAGAAATGAGGTGCGTTTTAGAAACCTTTCCCGATCTCATGGCATACCATCTTCTGGGTTTCCCATGCATGTTTTGATGTAGGAAGATTCCCTTGTACCTGGAGATTTGAGACCCATGGGGTGTGTTCCCCGCAGTGTTACTTTAAAGTATCTGCATTTGCTCACCCAACCTCACCAACCCTCTCAGCCCCAAGAATGTCCAGCCTTATGTCTCATCCAGCTGTGGGTCTTGATATGGTCAATCCAGGTTGCATCATAGACCCTGAACGGATTTTGTAAGAATTTCTCTCTCTTTCACTGTCTTTGTTTTGTGGGTTTTTTAAAGTAATTTATGTTTAGAATCGGGCTTGGCTGCTTTTCCCTGCTGTGTTTATGCCGCTTTACACCCTCTTGATTCACTTGCAGAGAGATATCGATACATAGGTTTTCAGATTCATACTAGTCAGATATATTCTTGTGCGGTGACTAGGGGGTGTTGAGTCCAGTTCACTGAGCAGGGAGTAGGCCTTGTCTATTACATATTGGGCTTATGGAGCGGTGTCTGAGCTAATTCCAAACCCTTGTTTTATGCATCACCCCACCTCACCTTTCCCGTTAAGCAGCCATAGTGTGTCTTCTAAAGGTGTGACTCTGTTCTGTTTTGTAATTCAGTTCAAGTGTAGCGATTTTGACATTCCCTCTATAAGCGATATCTTAGGATAAGTGTCTTTTTCTGTGTGACTTATTTCACTTAGAGTCATCGTACCTAAATCCACTCATCATGCTGCTAACTAGCCTTATGACATTGATTTCATGGCTGAGTGATATTCCATTGTGCCAAGTACCACCATTTCTTTATCCATTTTTCTCTTTCCTGGGATATTGAAGGTGTACCGAAGTGGAGGTTCTTGGAAACAGAGCAGCCGTAAACTTTAGGGTGCCTGTGTCTTGTTGATTTTTAGTTTTCCCAATTTATACGCCCTTGAGTGGAAGTGCCCTATGCTCTCTACGCTGTGTTTATTACTTGTTTCAGGACACACCGTACTCTTCTCCAGAGTGCCTGTTGGCAATTTACATCCCGCCCATCAGCGTAGCAAGGCTCCCATGTCTCCATGGCCTGTCCTGCTTTTCTGGTTTTTACTGTTTGTTCAGCATGGCCCTTTTGACCGAGGGCAAGCGAGACTTCTTTGTAGCGCTGATTTGCCCTTCCGGCTTGCTTGGTTGGCCAAAAAGGGCGTATGCGTTTTTTCCTGAATATATTCAGGAAAAAACGCATACGCCCTTTTTGGCCAAGGGCATCATTGTCAACGTTTTGCCGCTTTTCATGTGCTTTAAAGGCGAGTCGAATCTACCTCCTGAAATCTGTTTCCTGCAAATCTGCCTTGCTTTCAAATCCTCTTCGTTGCCTTCCCTCAATATATTTGTGGACGAGAGTTCTCATTTATAACTCTGCACGTTTGTGAATTGCAGTGCCCCTGAGCTCCATTTGTCTCCTCGCTTTTTTGGGAGCTGGCCGCAAAAGCGCAGGATTGCTTCAGGCCCTATTTTGGTTCTGGGGGGCAGGCTGAGCCTGTGGTTCATTCTTCTTCCTGATGGGAAAATGGAGTGACCTATGCCTGTCCCAACACCTAGGGCTCGTCTCTCGTTGGTTCCGCGTCTTCCCGTTCATCCTCAGGACAAATTGCAACATGTACAATCAGGAGGTTAAAGGTGCTGATTCTCCAAGTAGGGAGATGGTTAGTCAAGCGGCTGGAATGGCGAACCCGAGCACAAGGAGAGGAGAAATGAGGTGCGTTTTAGAAACCTTTCCCGATCTCATGGCATACCATCTTCTGGGTTTCCCATGCATGTTTTGATGTAGGAAGATTCCCTTGTACCTGGAGATTTGAGACCCATGGGGTGTGTTCCCCGCAGTGTTACTTTAAAGTATCTGCATTTGCTCACCCAACCTCACCAACCCTCTCAGCCCCAAGAATGTCCAGCCTTATGTCTCATCCAGCTGTGGGTCTTGATATGGTCAATCCAGGTTGCATCATAGACCCTGAACGGATTTTGTAAGAATTTCTCTCTCTTTCACTGTCTTTGTTTTGTGGGTTTTTTAAAGTAATTTATGTTTAGAATCGGGCTTGGCTGCTTTTCCCTGCTGTGTTTATGCCGCTTTACACCCTCTTGATTCACTTGCAGAGAGATATCGATACATAGGTTTTCAGATTCATACTAGTCAGATATATTCTTGTGCGGTGACTAGGGGGTGTTGAGTCCAGTTCACTGAGCAGGGAGTAGGCCTTGTCTATTACATATTTGGCTTATGGAGCGGTGTCTGAGCTAATTCCAAACCCTTGTTTTATGCATCACCCCACCTCACCTTTCCCGTTAAGCAGCCATAGTGTGTCTTCTAAAGGTGTGACTCTGTTCTGTTTTGTAATTCAGTTCAAGTGTAGCGATTTTGACATTCCCTCTATAAGCGATATCTTAGGATAAGTGTCTTTTTCTGTGTGACTTATTTCACTTAGAGTCATCGTACCTAAATCCACTCATCATGCTGCTAACTAGCCTTATGACATTGATTTCATGGCTGAGTGATATTCCATTGTGCCAAGTACCATCATTTCTTTATCCATTTTTCTCTTTCCTGGGATATTGAAGGTGTACCGAAGTGGAGGTTCTTGGAAGCAGAGCAGCCGTAAACTTTAGGGTGCCTGTGTCTTGTTGATTTTTAGTTTTCCCAATTTATACGCCCATGAGTGGAAGTGCCCTATGCTCTCTACGCTGTGTTTATTACTTGTTTCAGGACACACCGTACTCTTCTCCAGAGTGCCTGTTGGCAATTTACATCCCGCCCATCAGCGTAGCAAGGCTCCCATGTCTCCATGGCCTGTCCTGCTTTTCTGGTTTTTACTGTTTGTTCAGCATGGCCCTTTTGACCGAGGGCAAGCGAGACTTCTTTGTAGCGCTGATTTGCCCTTCCGGCTTGCTTGGTTGGCCAAAAAGGGCGTATGCGTTTTTTCCTGAATATATTCAGGAAAAAACGCATACGCCCTTTTTGGCCAAGGGCATCATTGTCAACGTTTTGCCGCTTTTCATGTGCTTTAAAGGCGAGTCGAATCTACCTCCTGAAATCTGTTTCCTGCAAATCTGCCTTGCTTTCAAATCCTTTTCGTTGCCTTCCCTCAATATATTTGTGGACGAGAGTTCTCATTTATAACTCTGCACGTTTGTGAATTGCAGTGTCCCTGAGCTCCATTTGTCTCCTCGCTTTTTTGGGAGCTGGCCGCAAAAGCGCAGGATTGCTTCAGGCCCTATTTTGGTTCTGGGGGGCAGGCTGAGCCTGTGGTTCATTCTTCTTCCTGATGGGAAAATGGAGTGACCTATGCCTGTCCCAACACCTAGGGCTCGTCTCTCGTTGGTTCTGCGTCTTCCCGTTCATCCTCAGGACAAATTGCAACCTGTACAATCAGGAGGTTAAAGGTGCTGATTCTCCAAGTAGGGAGATGGTTAGTCAAGCGGCTGGAATGGCGAACCCAGGCACAAGGAGAGGAGAAATGAGGTGCCTTTTAGAAACCTTTCCCGATCTCATGGCATACCATCTTCTGGGTTTCCCATGCATGTTTTGATGTAGGAAGATTCCCTTGTACCTGGAGATTTGAAACCCATGGGGTGTGTTCCCCGCAGTGTTACTTTAAAGTATCTGCATTTGCTCACCCAACCTCACCAACCCTCTCAGCCCCAAGAGTGTCCAGCCTTATGTCTCATCCAGCTGTGGGTCTAGATATGGTCAATCCAGGTTGCATCAGAGACCCTGAACGGATTTTGTAAGAATTTCTCTCTCTTTCACTGTCTTTGTTTTGTGGGTTTTTTAAAGTAATTTATGTTTAGAATCGGGCTTGGCTGCTTTTCCCTGCTGTGTTTATGCCGCTTTACACCCTCTTGATTCACTTGCAGAGAGATATCGATACATAGGTTTTCAGATTCTTACTAGTCAGATATATTCTTGTGTGTTGACTAGGGTGTGTTGAGTCCAGTTCACTGAGCAGGGAGTAGGCCTTGTCTATTACATATTTGGCTTATGGAGCGGTGTCTGAGCTAATTTCAAACCCTTGTTTTATGCATCACCCCACCTCACCTTTCCCGTTAAGCAGCCATAGTGTGTCTTCTAAAGGTGTGACTCTGTTCTGTTTTGTAATTCAGTTCAAGTGTAGCGATTTTGACATTCCCTCTATAAGCGATATCTTAGGATAAGTGTCTTTTTCTGTGTGACTTATTTCACTTAGAATCATCGTATCTAAATCCACTCATCATGCTGCTAACTAGCCTTATGACATTGATTTCATGGCTGAGTGATATTCCACTGTGCCAAGTACCACCATTTCTTTATCCATTTTTCTCTTTCCTGGGATATTGAAGGTGTACCGAAGTGGAGGTTCTTGGAAACAGAGCAGCCGTAAACTTTAGGGTGCCTGTGTCTTGTTGATTTTTAGTTTTCCCAATTTATACGCCCATGAGTGGAAGTGCCCTATGCTCTCAACGCTGTGTTTATTACTTGTTTCAGGACACACCGTACTCTTCTCCAGAGTGCCTGTTGGCAATTTACATCCCGCCCATCAGCGTAGCAAGGCTTCCATGTCTCCATGGCCTGTCCTGCTTTTCTGGTTTTTACACTTTGTTCAGCATGGCCCTTTTGACCGAGGGCAAGCGAGACTTCTTTGTAGCGCTGATTTGCCCTTCCGGCTTGCTTGGTTGGCCAAAAAGGGCATATGCGTTTTTTCCTGAATATATTCAGGAAAAAACGCATACGCCCTTTTTGGCCAAGGGCATCATTGTCAACGTTTTGCCGCTTTTCATGTGCTTTAAAGGCGAGTCGAATCTACCTCCTGAAATCTGTTTCCTGCAAATCTGCCTTGCTTTCAAATCCTCTTCGTTGCCTTCCCTCAATATATTTGTGGACGAGAGTTCTCATTTATAACTCTGCACGTTTGTGAATTGCAGTGCCCCTGAGCTCCATTTGTCTCCTCGCTTTTTTGGGAGCTGGCCGCAAAAGCGCAGGATTGCTTCAGGCCCTATTTTGGTTCTGGGGGGCAGGCTGAGCCTGTGGTTCATTCTTCTTCCTGATGGGAAAATGGAGTGACCTGTGCCTGTCCCAACACCTAGGGCTAGTCTTTCGTTGGTTCCCCGTCTTCCCGTTCATCCTCAGGACAAATTGCAACCTGGACAAAACAGTAGGTTAAAGGTGCTGATTCTCCAAGTAGGGAGATGGTTAGTCAAGCGGCTGGAATGGCGAACCCGAGCCCAAGGAGAGGAGAAATGAGGTGCGTTTTAGAAACCTTTCCCGATCTCACGGCATACCATCTTCTGGGTTTCCCATGCATGTTTTGATGTAGGAAGATTCCCTTGTACCTGGAGATTTGAGACCCATGGGGTGGGTACCCCGCGGTATTACTTTAAAGTATCTGCATTTGCTCACCCAACCTCACCAATCCTCTCAGCCCCAAGAGTGTCCAGCCTTATGTCTCATCCAGCTGTGGGTCTAGATATGGTCAATCCAGGTTGCATCAGAGACCCTGAACGGATTTTGTAAGAATTTCTCTCTCTTTGACTGTCTTTGCTTTGTGGGTTTTTTAAAGTAATGTATGTTTAGAATGGGGTTTGGCTGCTTTTCCCTGCTGTGTTTATGCCGCTTTACACCCTCTTGATTCACTTGCAGAGAGATATCGATACATAGGTTTTCAGATTCATACTAGTCATATATATTCTTGTGCGGTGACTAGGGGGTGTTGAGTCCAGTTCACTGAGCAGGGAGTAGGCCTTGTCTATTACATATTTGGCTTATGGAGCGGTGTCTGAGCTAATTTCAAACCCTTGTTTTATGCATCACCCCACCTCACCTTTCCCGTTAAGCAGCCATAGTGTGTCTTCTAAAGGTGTGACTCTGTTCTGTTTTGTAATTCAGTTCAAGTGTACCGATTTTGACATTCCCTCTATAAGCGATATCTTAGGATAAGTGTCTTTTTCTGTGTGACTTATTTCACTTAGAATCATCGTACCTAAATCCACTCATCATGCTGCTAACTAGCCTTATGACATTGATTTCATGGCTGAGTGATATTCCATTGTGCCAAGTACCACCATTTCTTTATCCATTTTTCTCTTTCCTGGGATATTGAAGGTGTACCGAAGTGGAGGTTCTTGGAAACAGAGCAGCCGTAAACTTTAGGGTGCCTGTGTCTTGTTGATTTTTAGTTTTCCCAATTTATACGCCCTTGAGTGCAAGTGCCCTATGCTCTCTACACTGTGTTTATTACTTGTTTCAGGACACACCGTACTCTTCTCCAGAGTGCCTGTTGGCAATTTACATCCCGCCCATCAGCGTAGCAAGGCTCCCATGTCTCCATGGCCTGTCCTGCTTTTCTGGTTTTTACTGTTTGTTCAGCATGGCCCTTTTGACCGAGGGCAAGCGAGACTTCTTTGTAGCGCTGATTTGCCCTTCCGGCTTGCTTGGTTGGCCAAAAAGGGCGTATGCGTTTTTTCCTGAATATATTCAGGAAAAAACGCATACGCCCTTTTTGGCCAAGGGCATCATTGTCAACGTTTTGCCGCTTTTCATGTGCTTTAAAGGCGAGTCGAATCTACCTCCTGAAATCTGTTTCCTGCAAATCTGCCTTGCTTTCAAATCCTCTTCGTTGCCTTCCCTCAATATATTTGTGGACGAGAGTTCTCATTTATAACTCTGCACGTTTGTGAATTGCAGTGCCCCTGAGCTCCATTTGTCTCCTCGCTTTTTTGGGAGCTGGCCGCAAAAGCGCAGGATTGCTTCAGGCCCTATTTTGGTTCTGGGGGGCAGGCTGAGCCTGTGGTTCATTCTTCTTCCTGATGGGAAAATGGAGTGACCTGTGCCTGTCCCAACACCTAGGGCTAGTCTTTCGTTGGTTCCCCGTCTTCCCGTTCATCCTCAGGACAAATTGCAACCTGGACGAAACAGTAGGTTAAAGGTGCTGATTCTCCAAGTAGGGAGATGGTTAGTCAAGCGGCTGGAATGGCGAACCCGAGCCCAAGGAGAGGAGAAATGAGGTGCGTTTTAGAAACCTTTCCCGATCTCACGGCATACCATCTTCTGGGTTTCCCATGCATGTTTTGATGTAGGAAGATTCCCTTGTACCTGGAGATTTGAGACCCATGGGGTGGGTACCCCGCGGTATTACTTTAAAGTATCTGCATTTGCTCACCCAACCTCACCAATCCTCTCAGCCCCAAGAGTGTCCAGCCTTATGTCTCATCCAGCTGTGGGTCTAGATATGGTCAATCCAGGTTGCATCAGAGACCCTGAACGGATTTTGTAAGAATTTCTCTCTCTTTCACTGTCTTTGCTTTGTGGGTTTTTTAAAGTAATGTATGTTTAGAATGGGGTTTGGCTGCTTTTCCCTGCTGTGTTTATGCCGCTTTACACCCTCTTGATTCACTTGCAGAGAGATATCGATACATAGGTTTTCAGATTCATACTAGTCAGATATATTCTTGTGCGGTGACTAGGGGGTGTTGAGTCCAGTTCACTGAGCAGGGAGTAGGCCTTGTCTATTACATATTTGGCTTATGGAGCGGTGTCTGAGCTAATTTCAAACCCTTGTTTTATGCATCACCCCACCTCACCTTTCCCGTTAAGCAGCCATAGTGTGTCTTCTAAAGGTGTGACTCTGTTCTGTTTTGTAATTCAGTTCAAGTGTAGCGATTTTGACATTCCCTCTATAAGCGATATCTTAGGATAAGTGTCTTTTTCTGTGTGACTTATTTCACTTAGAATCATCGTACCTAAATCCACTCATCATGCTGCTAACTAGCCTTATGACATTGATTTCATGGCTGAGTGATATTCCATTGTGCCAAGTACCACCATTTCTTTATCCATTTCTCTCTTTCCTGGGATATTGAAGGTGTACCGAAGTGGAGGTTCTTGGAAACAGAGCAGCCGTAAACTTTAGGGTGCCTGTGTCTTGTTGATTTTTAGTTTTCCCAATTTATACGCCCTTGAGTGGAAGTGCCCTATGCTCTCTACGCTGTGTTTATTACTTGTTTCAGGACACACCGTACTCTTCTCCAGAGTGCCTGTTGGCAATTTACATCCCGCCCATCAGCGTAGCAAGGCTCCCATGTCTCCATGGCCTGTCCTGCTTTTCTGGTTTTTACTGTTTGTTCAGCATGGCCCTTTTGACCGAGGGCAAGCGAGACTTCTTTGTAGCGCTGATTTGCCCTTCCGGCTTGCTTGGTTGGCCAAAAAGGGCGTATGCGTTTTTTCCTGAATATATTCAGGAAAAAACGCATACGCCCTTTTTGGCCAAGGGCATCATTGTCAACGTTTTGCCGCTTTTCATGTGCTTTAAAGGCGAGTCGAATCTACCTCCTGAAATCTGTTTCCTGCAAATCTGCCTTGCTTTCAAATCCTCTTCGTTGCCTTCCCTCAATATATTTGTGGACGAGAGTTCTCATTTATAACTCTGCACGTTTGTGAATTGCAGTGCCCCTGAGCTCCATTTGTCTCCTCGCTTTTTTGGGAGCTGGCCGCAAAAGCGCAGGATTGCTTCAGGCCCTATTTTCGTTCTGGGGGGCAGGCTGAGCCTGTGGTTCATTCTTCTTCCTGATGGGAAAATGGAGTGACCTGTGCCTGTCCCAACACCTAGGGCTAGTCTTTCGTTGGTTCCCCGTCTTCCCGTTCATCCTCAGGCCAAATTGCAACCTGGACGAAACAGTAGGTTAAAGGTGCTGATTCTCCAAGTAGGGAGATGGTTAGTCAAGCGGCTGGAATGGCGAACCCGAGCACAAGGAGAGGAGAAATGAGGTGCGTTTTAGAAACCTTTCCCGATCTCACGGCATACCATCTTCTGGGTTTCCCATGCATGTTTTGATGTAGGAAGATTCCCTTGTACCTGGAGATTTGAGACCCATGGGGTGGGTACCCCGCGGTATTACTTTAAAGTATCTGCATTTGCTCACCCAACCTCACCAATCCTCTCAGCCCCAAGAGTGTCCAGCCTTATGTCTCATCCAGCTGTGGGTCTAGATATGGTCAATCCAGGTTGCATCAGAGACCCTGAACGGATTTTGTAAGAATTTCTCTCTCTTTCACTGTCTTTGCTTTGTGGGTTTTTTAAAGTAATGTATGTTTAGAATGGGGTTTGGCTGCTTTTCCCTGCTGTGTTTATGCCGCTTTACACCCTCTTGATTCACTTGCAGAGAGATATCGATACATAGGTTTTCAGATTCATACTAGTCAGATATATTCTTGTGCGGTGACTAGGGGGTGTTGAATCCAGTTCACTGAGCAGGGAGTAGGCCTTGTCTATTACATATTTGGCTTATGGAGCGGTGTCTGAGCTAATTTCAAACCCTTGTTTTATGCATCACCCCACCTCACCTTTCCCGTTAAGCAGCCATAGTGTGTCTTCTAAAGGTGTGACTCTGTTCTGTTTTGTAATTCAGTTCAAGTGTAGCGATTTTGACATTCCCTCTATAAGCGATATCTTAGGATAAGTGTCTTTTTCTGTGTGACTTATTTCACTTAGAATCATCGTACCTAAATCCACTCATCATGCTGCTAACTAGCCTTATGACATTGATTTCATGGCTGAGTGATATTCCATTGTGCCAAGTACCACCATTTCTTTATCCATTTTTCTCTTTCCTGGGATATTGAAGGTGTACCGAAGTGGAGGTTCTTGGAAACAGAGCAGCCGTAAACTTTAGGGTGCCTGTGTCTTGTTGATTTTTAGTTTTCCCAATTTATACGCCCTTGAGTGGAAGTGCCCTATGCTTTCTACGCTGTGTTTATTACTTGTTTCAGGACACACCGTACTCTTCTCCAGAGTGCCTGTTGGCAATTTACATCCCGCCCATCAGCGTAGCAAGGCACCCATGTCTCCATGGCCTGTCCTGCTTTTCTGGTTTTTACACTTTGTTCAGCATGGCCCTTTTGACCGAGGGCAAGCGAGACTTCTTTGTAGCGCTGATTTGCCCTTCCGGCTTGCTTGGTTGGCCAAAAAGGGCGTATGCGTTTTTTCCTGAATATATTCAGGAAAAAACGCATACGCCCTTTTTGGCCAAGGGCATCATTGTCAACGTTTTGCCGCTTTTCATGTGCTTTAAAGGCGAGTCGAATCTACCTCCTGAAATCTGTTTCCTGCAAATCTGCCTTGCTTTCAAATCCTCTTCGTTGCCTTCCCTCAATATATTTGTGGACGAGAGTTCTCATTTATAACTCTGCACGT
Source organism: Eubalaena glacialis (assembly GCF_028564815.1). Lineage (NCBI taxonomy): Eukaryota > Metazoa > Chordata > Mammalia > Artiodactyla > Balaenidae > Eubalaena > Eubalaena glacialis. The sequence continues at coordinate 115,722 of NW_026871360.1, read as the reverse complement.
TTGTGAATTGCAGTGCCCCTGAGCTCCATTTGTCTCCTCGCTTTTTTGGGAGCTGGCCGCAAAAGCGCAGGATTGCTTCAGGCCCTATTTTGGTTCTGGGGGGCAGGCTGAGCCTGTGGTTCATTCTTCTTCCTGATGGGAAAATGGAGTGACCTGTGCCTGTCCCAACACCTAGGGCTAGTCTTTCGTTGGTTCCCCGTCTTCCCGTTCATCCTCAGGACAAATTGCAACCTGGATGAAACAGTAGGTTAAAGGTGCTGATTCTCCAAGTAGGGAGATGGTTAGTCAAGCGGCTGGAATGGCGAACCCGAGCACAAGGAGAGGAGAAATGAGGTGCGTTTTAGAAACCTTTCCCGATCTCACGGCATACCATCTTCTGGGTTTCCCATGCATGTTTTGATGTAGGAAGATTCCCTTGTACCTGGAGATTTGAGACCCATGGGGTGGGTACCCCGCGGTATTACTTTAAAGGATCTGCATTTGCTCACCCAACCTCACCAATCCTCTCAGCCCCAAGAGTGTCCAGCCTTATGTCTCATCCAGCTGTGGGTCTAGATATGGTCAATCCAGGTTGCATCAGAGACCCTGAACGGATTTTGTAAGAATTTCTCTCTCTTTCACTGTCTTTGCTTTGTGGGTTTTTTAAAGTAATGTATGTTTAGAATGGGGTTTGGCTGCTTTTCCCTGCTGTGTTTATGCCACTTTACACCCTCTTGATTCACTTGCAGAGAGATATCGATACATAGGTTTTCAGATTCATACTAGTCAGATATATTCTTGTGCGGTGACTAGGGGGTGTTGAGTCCAGTTCACTGAGCAGGGAGTAGGCCTTGTCTATTACATATTTGGCTTATGGAGCGGTGTCTGAGCTAATTTCAAACCCTTGTTTTATGCATCACCCCACCTCACCTTTCCCGTTAAGCAGCCATAGTGTGTCTTCTAAAGGTGTGACTCTGTTCTGTTTTGTAATTCAGTTCAAGTGTAGCGATTTTGACATTCCCTCTATAAGCGATATCTTAGGATAAGTGTCTTTTTCTGTGTGACTTATTTCACTTAGAATCATCGTACCTAAATCCACTCATCATGCTGCTAACTAGCCTTATGACATTGATTTCATGGCTGAGTGATATTCCATTGTGCCAAGTACCACCATTTCTTTATCCATTTTTCTCTTTCCTGGGATATTGAAGGTGTACCGAAGTGGAGGTTCTTGGAAACAGAGCAGCCGTAAACTTTAGGGTGCCTGTGTCTTGTTGATTTTTAGTTTTCCCAATTTATACGCCCTTGAGTGGAAGTGCCCTATGCTTTCTACGCTGTGTTTATTACTTGTTTCAGGACACACCGTACTCTTCTCCAGAGTGCCTGTTGGCAATTTACATCCCGCCCATCAGCGTAGCAAGGCACCCATGTCTCCATGGCCTGTCCTGCTTTTCTGGTTTTTACACTTTGTTCAGCATGGCCCTTTTGACCGAGGGCAAGCGAGACTTCTTTGTAGCGCTGATTTGCCCTTCCGGCTTGCTTGGTTGGCCAAAAAGGGCGTATGCGTTTTTTCCTGAATATATTCAGGAAAAAACGCATACGCCCTTTTTGGCCAAGGGCATCATTGTCAACGTTTTGCCGCTTTTCATGTGCTTTAAAGGCGAGTCGAATCTACCTCCTGAAATCTGTTTCCTGCAAATCTGCCTTGCTTTCAAATCCTCTTCGTTGCCTTCCCTCAATATATTTGTGGACGAGAGTTCTCATTTATAACTCTGCACGTTTGTGAATTGCAGTGCCCCTGAGCTCCATTTGTCTCCTCGCTTTTTTGGGAGCTGGCCGCAAAAGCGCAGGATTGCTTCAGGCCCTATTTTGGTTCTGGGGGGCAGGCTGAGCCTGTGGTTCATTCTTCTTCCTGATGGGAAAATGGAGTGACCTGTGCCTGTCCCAACACCTAGGGCTAGTCTTTCGTTGGTTCCCCGTCTTCCCGTTCATCCTCAGGACAAATTGCAACCTGGATGAAACAGTAGGTTAAAGGTGCTGATTCTCCAAGTAGGGAGATGGTTAGTCAAGCGGCTGGAATGGCGAACCCGAGCACAAGGAGAGGAGAAATGAGGTGCGTTTTAGAAACCTTTCCCGATCTCACGGCATACCATCTTCTGGGTTTCCCATGCATGTTTTGATGTAGGAAGATTCCCTTGTACCTGGAGATTTGAGACCCATGGGGTGGGTACCCCGCGGTATTACTTTAAAGTATCTGCATTTGCTCACCCAACCTCACCAATCCTCTCAGCCCCAAGAGTGTCCAGCCTTATGTCTCATCCAGCTGTGGGTCTAGATATGGTCAATCCAGGTTGCATCAGAGACCCTGAACGGATTTTGTAAGAATTTCTCTCTCTTTCACTGTCTTTGCTTTGTGGGTTTTTTAAAGTAATGTATGTTTAGAATGGGGTTTGGCTGCTTTTCCCTGCTGTGTTTATGCCACTTTACACCCTCTTGATTCACTTGCAGAGAGATATCGATACATAGGTTTTCAGATTCATACTAGTCAGATATATTCTTGTGCGGTGACTAGGGGGTGTTGAGTCCAGTTCACTGAGCAGGGAGTAGGCCTTGTCTATTACATATTTGGCTTATGGAGCGGTGTCTGAGCTAATTTCAAACCCTTGTTTTATGCATCACCCCACCTCACCTTTCCCGTTAAGCAGCCATAGTGTGTCTTCTAAAGGTGTGACTCTGTTCTGTTTTGTAATTCAGTTCAAGTGTAGCGATTTTGACATTCCCTCTATAAGCGATATCTTAGGATAAGTGTCTTTTTCTGTGTGACTTATTTCACTTAGAATCATCGTACCTAAATCCACTCATCATGCTGCTAACTAGCCTTATGACATTGATTTCATGGCTGAGTGATATTCCATTGTGCCAAGTACCACCATTTCTTTATCCATTTTTCTCTTTCCTGGGATATTGAAGGTGTACCGAAGCGGAGGTTCTTGGAAACAGAGCAGCCGTAAAGTTTGGGGTGCCTGTGTCTTGTTGACTTTTAGTTTTCCCAATTTATACGCCCATGAGTGGAAGTGCCCTATGCTCTCTACGCTGTGTTTATTACTTGTTTCAGGACACACCGTACTCTTCTCCAGAGTGCCTGTTGGCAATTTACATCCCGCCCATCAGCGTAGCAAGGCTCCCATGTCTCCATGGCCTGTCCTGCTTTTCTGGTTTTTACACTTTGTTCAGCATGGCCCTTTTGACCGAGGGCAAGCGAGACTTCTTTGTAGCGCTGATTTGCCCTTCCGGCTTGCTTGGTTGGCCAAAAAGGGCGTATGCGTTTTTTCCTGAATCAGGAAAAAACGCATACGCCCTTTTTGGCCAAGGGCATCATTGTCAACGTTTTGCCGCTTTTCATGTGCTTTAAAGGCGAGTCGAATCTACCTCCTGAAATCTGTTTCCTGCAAATCTGCCTTGCTTTCAAATCCTCTTCGTTGCCTTACCTCAATATATTTGTGGACGAGAGTTCTCATTTATAACTCTGCACGTTTGTGAATTGCAGTGCCCCTGAGCTCCATTTGTCTCCTCGCTTTTTTGGGAGCTGGCCGCAAAAGCGCAGGATTGCTTCAGGCCCTATTTTGGTTCTGGGGGGCAGGCTGAGCCTGTGGTTCATTCATCTTCCTGATGAGAAAATGGAGTGACCTATGCCTGTCCCAACACCTAGGGCTCGTCTCTCGTTGGTTCCGCGTCTTCCCGTTCATCCTCTGGACAAATTGCAACCTGTACAATCAGGAGGTTAAAGGTGCTGATTCTCCAAGTAGGGAGATGGTTAGTCAAGCAGCTGGAATGGTGAACCCGAGCACAAGGAGAGGAGAAATGAGGTGCATTTTAGAAACCTTTCCCGATCTCATGGCATACCATCTTCTGGGTTTCCCATGCATGTTTTGATGTAGGAAGATGCCCTTGTACCTGGAGATTTGAGACCCATGGGGTGTGTTCCCCGCAGTGTTACTTTAAAGTATCTGCATTTGCTCACCCAACCTCACCAATCCTCTCAGCCCCAAGAGTGTCCAGCCTTATGTCTCATCCAGCTGTGGGTCTAGATATGGTCAATCCAGGTTGCATCATAGACCCTGAACGGATTTTGTAAGAATTTCTCTCTCTTTCACTGTCTTTGTTTTGTGGGTTTTTTAAAGTAATTTATGTTTAGTATCGGGCTTGGCTGCTTTTCCCTGCTGTGTTGATGCCGCTTTACACCCTCTTGATTCACTTGCAGAGAGATATCGATACATAGGTTTTCAGATTCTTACTAGTCAGATATATTCTTGTGTGGTGACTAGGGTGTGTTGAGTCCAGTTCACTGAGCAGGGAGTAGGCCTTGTCTATTACATATTTGGCTTATGGAGCCGTCTCTGAGCTAATTTGAAACCCTTGTTTTATGCATCACCCCACCTCACCTTTCCCGTTAAGCAGCCATAGTGTGTCTTCTAAAGGTGTGACTCTGTTCTGTTTTGTAATTCAGTTCAAGTGTAGCGATTTTGACATTCCCTCTATAAGCGATATCTTAAGATAAGTGTCTTTTTCTGTGTGACTTATTTCACTTAGAATCATCGTACCTAAATCCACTCATCATGCTGCTAACTAGCCTTATGACATTGATTTCATGGCTGAGTGATATTCCATTGTGCCAAGTACCACCATTTCTTTATCCATTTTTCTCTTTCCTGGGATATTGAAGGTGTACCGAAGCGGAGGTTCTTGGAAACAGAGCAACCGTAAACTTTAGGGTGCCTGTGTCTTGTTGATTTTTAGTTTTCCAAATTTATACGCCCATGAGTGGAAGTGCCCTATGCTCTCTACGCTGTGTTTATTACTTGTTTCAGGACACACCGGACTCTTCTCCAGAGTGCCTGTTGGCAATTTATATCCCGCCCATCAGCGTAGCAAGGCTCCCATGTCTCCATGGCCTGTCCTGCTTTTCTGGTATTTACACTTTGTTCAGCATGGCCCTTTTGACCGAGGGCAAGCGAGACTTCTTTGTAGCGCTGATTTGCCCTTCCGGCTTGCTTGGTTGGCCAAAAAGGGCGTATGCGTTTTTTCCTGAATATATTCAGGAAAAAACGCATACGCCCTTTTTGGCCAAGGGCATCATTGTCAACGTTTTGCCGCTTTTCATGTGCTTTAAAGGCGAGTCGAATCTACCTCCTGAAATCTGTTTCCTGCAAATCTGCCTTGCTTTCAAATCCTCTTCGTTGCCTTCCCTCAATATATTTGTGGACGAGAGTTCTCATTTATAACTCTGCACGTTTGTGAATTGCAGTGCCCCTGAGCTCCATTTGTCTCCTCGCTTTTTTGGGAGCTGGCCGCAAAAGCGCAGGATTGCTTCAGGCCCTATTTTGGTTCTGGGGGGCAGGCTGAGCCTGTGGTTCATTCTTCTTCCTGATGGGAAAATGGAGTGACCTATGCCTGTCCCAACACCTAGGGCTCGTCTCTCGTTGGTTCCGCGTCTTCCCGTTCATCCTCAGGACAAATTGCAACCTGTACAATCAGGAGGTTAAAGGTGCTGATTCTCCAAGTAGGGAGATGGTTAGTCAAGCGGCTGGAATGGCGAACCCGAGCACAAGGAGAGGAGAAATGAGGTGCGTTTTAGAAACCTTTCCCGATATCCTGGCATACCATCTTCTGGGTTTCCCATGCATGTTTTGATGTATGAAGATGCCCTTGTACCTGGAGATTTGAGACCCATGGGGTGTGTTCCCCACAGTGTTACTTTAAAGTATCTGCATTTGCTCACCCAACCTCACCAACCCTCTCAGCCCCAAGAGTGTCCAGCCTTATGTCTCATCCAGCTGTGGGTCTTGATATGGTCAATCCAGGTTGCATCAGAGACCCTGAACGGATTTTGTAAGAATTTCTCTCTCTTTCACTGTCTTTGCTTTGTGGGTTTTTTAAAGTAATTTATGTTTAGAATCGGGCTTGGCTGCTTTTCCCTGCTGTGTTGATGCCGCTTTACACCCTCTTGATTCACTTGCAGAGAGATATCGATACATAGGTTTTCAGATTCTTACTAGTCAGATATATTCTTGTGTGTTGACTAGGGTGTGTTGAGTCCAGTTCACTGAGCAGGGAGTAGGCCTTGTCTATTACATATTTTGCTTATGGAGCGGTGTCTGAGCTAATTTCAAACCCTTGTTTTATGCATCACCCCACCTCACCTTTCCCGTTAAGCAGCCATAGTGTGTCTTCTAAAGGTGTGCCTCTGTTCTGTTTTGTAATTCAGTTCAAGTGTAGCGATTTTGACATTCCCTCTATAAGCGATATCTTAGGATAAGTGTCTTTTTCTGTGTGACTTATTTCACTTAGAATCATCGTATCTAAATCCACTCATCATGCTGCTAACTAGCCTTATGACATTGATTTCATGGCTGAGTGATATTCCACTGTGCCAAGTACCACCATTTCTTTATCCATTTTTCTCTTTCCTGGGATATTGAAGGTGTACCGAAGTGGAGGTTCTTGGAAACAGAGCAGCCGTAAACTTTAGGGTGCCTGTGTCTTGTTGACTTTTAGTTTTCCCAATTGATACGCCCATGAGTGGAAGTGCCCTATGCTCTCTACGCTGTGTTTATTACTTGTTTCAGGACACACCGTACTCTTCTCCAGAGTGCCTGTTGGCAATTTACATCCCGCCCATCAGCGTAGCAAGGCTCCCATGTCTCCATGGCCTGTCCTGCTTTTCTGGTTTTTACACTTTGTTCAGCATGGCCCTTTTGACCGAAGGCAAGCGAGACTTCTTTGTAGCGCTGATTTGCCCTTCCGGCTTGCTTGGTTGGCCAAAAAGGGCGTATGCGTTTTTTCCTGAATATATTCAGGAAAAAACGCATACGCCCTTTTTGGCCAAGGGCATCATTGTCAACGTTTTGCCGCTTTTCATGTGCTTTAAAGGCGAGTCGAATCTACCTCCTGAAATCTGTTTCCTGCAAATCTGCCTTGCTTTCAAATCCTCTTCGTTGCCTTCCCTCAATATATTTGTGGACGAGAGTTCTCATTTATAACTCTGCACGTTTGTGAATTGCAGTGCCCCTGAGCTCCATTTGTCTCCTCGCTTTTTTGGGAGCTGGCCGCAAAAGCGCAGGATTGCTTCAGGCCCTATTTTGGTTCTGGGGGGCAGGCTGAGCCTGTGGTTCATTCTTCTTCCTGATGAGAAAATGGAGTGACCTATGCCTGTCCCAACACCTAGGGCTCGTCTCTCGTTGGTTCCGCGTCTTCCCGTTCATCCTCTGGACAAATTGCAACCTGTACAATCAGGAGGTTAAAGGTGCTGATTCTCCAAGTAGGGAGATGGTTAGTCAAGCAGCTGGAATGGTGAACCCTAGCACAAGGAGAGGAGAAATGAGGTGCAGTTTAGAAACCTTTCCCGATCTCATGGCATACCATCTTCTGGGTTTCCCATGCATGTTTTGATGTAGGAAGATGCCCTTGTACCTGGAGATTTGAGACCCATGGGGTGTGTTCCCCGCAGTGTTACTTTAAAGTATCTGCATTTGCTCACCCAACCTCACCAATCCTCTCAGCCCCAAGAGTGTCCAGCCTTATGTCTCATCCAGCTGTGGGTCTAGATATGGTCAATCCAGGTTGCATCATAGACCCTGAACGGATTTTGTAAGAATTTCTCTCTCTTTCACTGTCTTTGTTTTGTGGGTTTTTTAAAGTAATTTATGTTTAGAATCGGGCTTGGCTGCTTTTCCCTGCTGTGTTGATGCCGCTTTACACCCTCTTGATTCACTTGCAGAGAGATATCGATACATAGGTTTTCAGATTCTTACTAGTCAGATATATTCTTGTGTGGTGACTAGGGTGTGTTGAGTCCAGTTCACTGAGCAGGGAATAGGCCTTGTCTATTACATATTTGGCTTATGGAGAGGTCTCTGAGCTAATTTGAAACCCTTGTTTTATGCATCACCCCACCTCACCTTTCCGGTTAAGCAGCCATAGTGTGTCTTCTAAAGGTGTGCCTCTGTTCTGTTTTGTAATTCAGTTCAAGTGTAGCGATTTTGACATTCCCTCTATAAGCGATATCTTAGGATAAGTGCCTTTTTCTGTGTGACTTATTTCACTTAGAATCATCGTACCTAAATCCACTCATCATGCTGCTAACTAGCCTTATGACATTGATTTCATGGCTGAGTGATATTGCATTGTGCCAAGTACCACCATTTCTTTATCCATTTTTCTATTTCCTGGGATATTGAAGGTGTACCGAAGCGGAGGTTCTTGTAAACAGATCAGCCGTAAAGTTTGGGGTGCCTGTGTCTTGTTGATTTTAGTTTTCCCAATTTATACGCCCATGAGTGGAAGTGCCCTATGCTCTCAACGCTGTGTTTATTACTTGTTTCAGGACACACCGTACTCATCTCCAGAGTGCCTGTTGGCAATTTACATCCCGCCCATTAGCGTAGCAAGGCTCCCATGTCTCCATGGCCTGTCCTGCTTTTCTGGTATTTACACTTTGTTCAGCATGGCCCTTTTGACCGAGGGCAAGCGAGACTTCTTTGTAGCGCTGATTTGCCCTTCCGGCTTGCTTGGTTGGCCAAAAAGGGCGTATGCGTTTTTCCTGAATATATTCAGGAAAAAACGCATACGCCCTTTTTGGCCAAGGGCATCATTGTCAACGTTTTGCCGCTTTTCATGTGCTTTAAAGGCGAGTCGAATCTACCTCCTGAAATCTGTTTCCTGCAAATCTGCCTTGCTTTCAAATCCTCTTCGTTGCCTTCCCTCAATATATTTGTGGACGAGAGTTCTCATTTATAACTCTGCACGTTTGTGAATTGCAGTGCCCCTGAGCTCCATTTGTCTCCTCGCTTTTTTGGGAGCTGGCCGCAAAAGCGCAGGATTGCTTCAGGCCCTATTTTGGTTCTGGGGGGCAGGCTGAGCCTGTGGTTCATTCTTCTTCCTGATGGGAAAATGGAGTGACCTATGCCTGTCCCAACACCTAGGGCTCGTCTCTCGTTGGTTCCGCGTCTTCCCGTTCATCCTCAGGACAAATTGCAACCTGTACAATCAGGAGGTTAAAGGTGCTGATTCTCCAAGTAGGGAGATGGTTAGTCAAGCGGCTGGAATGGCGAACCCGAGCACAAGGAGAGGAGAAATGAGGTGCGTTTTAGAAACCTTTCCCGATCTCATGGCATACCATCTTCTGGGTTTCCCATGCATGTTTTGATGTAGGAAGATTCCCTTGTACCTGGAGATTTGAGACCCATGGGGTGTGTTCCACGCAGTGTTACTTTAAAGTATCTGCATTTGCTCACCCAACCTCACCAACCCTCTCAGCCCCAAGAGTGTCCAGCCTTATGTCTCATCCAGCTGTGGGTCTTGATATGGTCAATCCAGGTTGCATCATAGACCCTGAACGGATTTTGTAAGAATTTCTCTCTCTTTCACTGTCTTTGTTTTGTGGGTTTTTTAAAGTAATTTATGTTTAGAATCGGGCTTGGCTGCTTTTCCCTGCTGTGTTGATGCCGCTTTACACCCTCTTGATTCACTTGCAGAGAGATATCGATACATAGGTTTTCAGATTCTTACTAGTCAGATATATTCTTGTGTGTTGACTAGGGTGTGTTGAGTCCAGTTCACTGAGCAGGGAGTAGGCCTTGTCTATTACATATTTTGCTTATGGAGCGGTCTCTGAGCTAATTTGAAACCCTTGTTTTATGCATCACCCCACCTCACCTTTCCCGTTAAGCAGCCATAGTGTGTCTTCTAAAGGTGTGACTCTGTTCTGTTTTGTAATTCAGTTCAAGTGTAGCGATTTTGACATTCCCTCTATAAGCGATATCTTAGGATAAGTGTCTTTTTCTGTGTGACTTATTTCACTTAGAATCATCGTATCTAAATCCACTCATCATGCTGCTAACTAGCCTTATGACATTGATTTCATGGCTGAGTGATATTCCACTGTGCCAAGTACCACCATTTCTTTATCCATTTTTCTCTTTCCTGGGATATTGAAGGTGTACCGAAGTGGAGGTTCTTGGAAACAGAGCAGCCGTAAACTTTAGGGTGCCTGTGTCTTGTTGACTTTTAGTTTTCCCAATTTATACGCCCATGAGTGGAAGTGCCCTATGCTCTCTACGCTGTGTTTATTACTTGTTTCAGGACACACCGTACTCTTCTCCAGAGTGCCTGTTGGCAATTTACATCCCGCCCATCAGCGTAGCAAGGCTCCCATGTCTCCATGGCCTGTCCTGCTTTTCTGGTTTTTACTGTTTGTTCAGCATGGCCCTTTTGACCGAGGGCAAGCGAGACTTCTTTGTAGCGCTGATTTGCCCTTCCGGCTTGCTTGGTTGGCCAAAAAGGGCGTATGCGTTTTTTCCTGAATATATTCAGGAAAAAACGCATACGCCCTTTTTGGCCAAGGGCATCATTGTCAACGTTTTGCCGCTTTTCATGTGCTTTAAAGGCGAGTCGAATCTACCTCCTGAAATCTGTTTCCTGCAAATCTGCCTTGCTTTCAAATCCTCTTCGTTGCCTTCCCTCAATATATTTGTGGACGAGAGTTCTCATTTATAACTCTGCACGTTTGTGAATTGCAGTGTCCCTGAGCTCCATTTGTCTCCTCGCTTTTTTGGGAGCTGGCCGCAAAAGCGCAGGATTGCTTCAGGCCCTATTTTGGTTCTGGGGGGCAGGCTGAGCCTGTGGTTCATTCTTCTTCCTGATGGGAAAATGGAGTGACCTATGCCTGTCCCAACACCTAGGGCTCGTCTCTCGTTGGTTCCGCGTCTTCCCGTTCATCCTCAGGACAAATTGCAACCTGTACAATCAGGAGGTTAAAGGTGCTGATTCTCCAAGTAGGGAGATGGTTAGTCAAGCAGCTGGAATGGCAAACCCGAGCACAAGGAGAGGAGAAATGAGGTGCGTTTTAGAAACCTTTCCCGATATCCTGGCATACCATCTTCTGGGTTTCCCATGCATGTTTTGATGTATGAAGATTCCCTTGTACCTGGAGATTTGAGACCCATGGGGTGGGTACCCCGCGGTATTACTTTAAAGTATCTGCATTTGCTCACCCAACCTCACCAATCCTCTCAGCCCCAAGAGTGTCCAGCCTTATGTCTCATCCAGCTGTGGGTCTAGATATGGTCAATCCAGGTTGCATCAGAGACCCTGAACGGATTTTGTAAGAATTTCTCTCTCTTTCACTGTCTTTGCTTTGTGGGTTTTTTAAAGTAATGTATGTTTAGAATGGGGTTTGGCTGCTTTTCCCTGCTGTGTTTATGCCGCTTTACACCCTCTTGATTCACTTGCAGAGAGATATCGATACATAGGTTTTCAGATTCATACTAGTCAGATATATTCTTGTGCGGTGACTAGGGGGTGTTGAGTCCAGTTCACTGAGCAGGGAGTAGGCCTTGTCTATTACATATTTGGCTTATGGAGCGGTGTCTGAGCTAATTTCAAACCCTTGTTTTATGCATCACCCCACCTCACCTTTCCCGTTAAGCAGCCATAGTGTGTCTTCTAAAGGTGTGACTCTGTTCTGTTTTGTAATTCAGTTCAAGTGTAGCGATTTTGACATTCCCTCTATAAGCGATATCTTAGGATAAGTGTCTTTTTCTGTGTGACTTATTTCACTTAGAATCATCGTACCTAAGTCCACTCATCATGCTGCTAACTAGCCTTATGACATTGATTTCATGGCTGAGTGATATTCCATTGTGCCATGTACCACCATTTCTTTATCCATTTTTCTCTTTCCTGGGATATTGAAGGTGTACCGAAGTGGAGGTTCTTGGAAACAGAGCAGCCGTAAACTTTAGGGTGCCTGTGTCTTGTTGATTTTTAGTTTTCCCAATTTATACGCCCTTGAGTGGAAGTGCCCTATGCTCTCTACGCTGTGTTTATTACTTGTTTCAGGACACACCGTACTCTTCTCCAGAGTGCCTGTTGGCAATTTACATCCCGCCCATCAGCGTAGCAAGGCTCCCATGTCTCCATGGCCTGTCCTGCTTTTCTGGTTTTTACTGTTTGTTCAGCATGGCCCTTTTGACCGAGGGCAAGCGAGACTTCTTTGTAGCGCTGATTTGCCCTTCCGGCTTGCTTGGTTGGCCAAAAAGGGCGTATGCGTTTTTTCCTGAATATATTCAGGAAAAAACGCATACGCCCTTTTTGGCCAAGGGCATCATTGTCAACGTTTTGCCGCTTTTCATGTGCTTTAAAGGCGAGTCGAATCTACCTCCTGAAATCTGTTTCCTGCAAATCTGCCTTGCTTTCAAATCCTCTTCGTTGCCTTCCCTCAATATATTTGTGGACGAGAGTTCTCATTTATAACTCTGCACGTTTGTGAATTGCAGTGCCCCTGAGCTCCATTTGTCTCCTCGCTTTTTTGGGAGCTGGCCGCAAAAGCGCAGGATTGCTTCAGGCCCTATTTTGGTTCTGGGGGGCAGGCTGAGCCTGTGGTTCATTCTTCTTCCTGATGGGAAAATGGAGTGACCTATGCCTGTCCCAACACCTAGGGCTCGTCTCTCGTTGGTTCCGCGTCTTCCCGTTCATCCTCAGGACAAATTGCAACCTGTACAATCAGGAGGTTAAAGGTGCTGATTCTCCAAGTAGGGAAATGGTTAGTCAAGCGGCTGGAATGGCGAACCCGAGCACAAGGAGAGGAGAAATGAGGTGCGTTTTAGAAACCTTTCCCGATCTCATGGCATACCATCTTCTGGGTTTCCCATGCATGTTTTGATGTAGGAAGATTCCCTTGTACCTGGAGATTTGAGACCCATGGGGTGTGTTCCCCGCAGTGTTACTTTAAAGTATCTGCATTTGCTCACCCAACCTCACCAACCCTCTCAGCCCCAAGAGTGTCCAGCCTTATGTCTCATCCAGCTGTGGGTCTTGATATGGTCAATCCAGGTTGCATCATAGACCCTGAACGGATTTTGTAAGAATTTCTCTCTCTTTCACTGTCTTTGTTTTGTGGGTTTTTTAAAGTAATTTATGTTTAGAATCGGGCTTGGCTGCTTTTCCCTGCTGTGTTGATGCCGCTTTACACCCTCTTGATTCACTTGCAGAGAGATATCGATACATAGGTTTTCAGATTCTTACTAGTCAGATATATTCTTGTGTGTTGACTAGGGTGTGTTGAGTCCAGTTCACTGAGCAGGGAGTAGGCCTTGTCTATTACATATTTTGCTTATGGAGCGGTGTCTGAGCTAATTTCAAACCCTTGTTTTATGCATCACCCCACCTCACCTTTCCCGTTAAGCAGCCATAGTGTGTCTTCTAAAGGTGTGACTCTGTTCTGTTTTGTAATTCAGTTCAAGTGTAGCGATTTTGACATTCCCTCTATAAGCGATATCTTAGGATAAGTGTCTTTTTCTGTGTGACTTATTTCACTTAGAATCATCGTATCTAAATCCACTCATCATGCTGCTAACTAGCCTTATGACATTGATTTCATGGCTGAGTGATATTCCACTGTGCCAAGTACCACCATTTCTTTATCCATTTTTCTCTTTCCTGGGATATTGAAGGTGTACCGAAGTGGAGGTTCTTGGAAACAGAGCAGCCGTAAACTTTAGGGTGCCTGTGTCTTGTTGACTTTTAGTTTTCCCAATTTATACGCCCATGAGTGGAAGTGCCCTATGCTCTCTACGCTGTGTTTATTACTTGTTTCAGGACACACCGTACTCTTCTCCAGAGTGCCTGTTGGCAATTTACATCCCGCCCATCAGCCTAGCAAGGCTCCCATGTCTCCATGGCCTGTCCTGCTTTTCTGGTTTTTACTGTTTGTTCAGCATGGCCCTTTTGACCGAGGGCAAGCGAGACTTCTTTGTAGCGCTGATTTGCCCTTCCGGCTTGCTTGGTTGGCCAAAAAGGGCGTATGCGTTTTTTCCTGAATATATTCAGGAAAAAACGCATACGCCCTTTTTGGCCAAGGGCATCATTGTCAACGTTTTGCCGCTTTTCATGTGCTTTAAAGGCGAGTCGAATCTACCTCCTGAAATCTGTTTCCTGCAAATCTGCCTTGCTTTCAAATCCTCTTCGTTGCCTTCCCTCAATATATTTGTGGACGAGAGTTCTCATTTATAACTCTGCACGTTTGTGAATTGCAGTGCCCCTGAGCTCCATTTGTCTCCTCGCTTTTTTGGGAGCTGGCCGCAAAAGCGCAGGATTGCTTCAGGCCCTATTTTGGTTCTGGGGGGCAGGCTGAGCCTGTGGTTCATTCTTCTTCCTGATGAGAAAATGGAGTGACCTATGCCTGTCCCAACACCTAGGGCTCGTCTCTCGTTGGTTCCGCGTCTTCCCGTTCATCCTCTGGACAAATTGCAACCTGTACAATCAGGAGGTTAAAGGTGCTGATTCTCCAAGTAGGGAGATGGTTAGTCAAGCAGCTGGAATGGTGAACCCTAGCACAAGGAGAGGAGAAATGAGGTGCAGTTTAGAAACCTTTCCCAATCTCATGGCATACCATCTTCTGGGTTTCCCATGCATGTTTTGATGTAGGAAGATGCCCTTGTACCTGGAGATTTGAGACCCATGGGGTGTGTTCCCCGCAGTGTTACTTTAAAGTATCTGCATTTGCTCACCCAACCTCACCAATCCTCTCAGCCCCAAGAGTGTCCAGCCTTATGTCTCATCCAGCTGTGGGTCTAGATATGGTCAATCCAGGTTGCATCATAGACCCTGAACGGATTTTGTAAGAATTTCTCTCTCTTTCACTGTCTTTGTTTTGTGGGTTTTTTAAAGTAATTTATGTTTAGAATCGGGCTTGGCTGCTTTTCCCTGCTGTGTTGATGCCGCTTTACACCCTCTTGATTCACTTGCAGAGAGATATCGATACATAGGTTTTCAGATTCTTACTAGTCAGATATATTCTTGTGTGGTGACTAGGGTGTGTTGAGTCCAGTTCACTGAGCAGGGAATAGGCCTTGTCTATTACATATTTGGCTTATGGAGAGGTCTCTGAGCTAATTTGAAACCCTTGTTTTATGCATCACCCCACCTCACCTTTCCGGTTAAGCAGCCATAGTGTGTCTTCTAAAGGTGTGCCTCTGTTCTGTTTTGTAATTCAGTTCAAGTGTAGCGATTTTGACATTCCCTCTATAAGCGATATCTTAGGATAAGTGCCTTTTTCTGTGTGACTTATTTCACTTAGAATCATCGTACCTAAATCCACTCATCATGCTGCTAACTAGCCTTATGACATTGATTTCATGGCTTAGTGATATTGCATTGTGCCAAGTACCACCATTTCTTTATCCATTTTTCTATTTCCTGGGATATTGAAGGTGTACCGAAGCGGAGGTTCTTGTAAACAGAGCAGCCGTAAAGTTTGGGGTGCCTGTGTCTTGTTGATTTTAGTTTTCCCAATTTATACGCCCATGAGTGGAAGTGCCCTATGCTCTCTACGCTGTGTTTATTACTTGTTTCAGGACACACCGTACTCTTCTCCAGAGTGCCTGTTGGCAATTTACATCCCGCCCATCAGCGTAGCAAGGCTCCCATGTCTCCATGGCCTATCCTGATTTTCTAGTTTTTACACTTTGTTCAGTATGGCCCTTTTGACCGAGGGCAAGCGAGACTTCTTTGTAGCGCTGATTTGCCCTTCCGGCTTGCTTGGTTGGCCAAAAAGGGCATCATTGTCAACGTTTTGCCGCTTTTCATGTGCTTTAAAGGCGAGTCGAATCTACCTCCTGAAATCTGTTTCCTGCAAATCTGCCTTGCTTTCAAATCCTCTTCGTTGCCTTCCCTCAATATATTTGTGGACGAGAGTTCTCATTTATAACTCTGCACGTTTGTGAATTGCAGTGCCCCTGAGCTCCATTTGTCTCCTCGCTTTTTTGGGAGCTGGCCGCAAAAGCGCAGGATTGCTTCAGGCCCTATTTTGGTTCTGGGGGGCAGGCTGAGCCTGTGGTTCATTCTTCTTCCTGATGGGAAAATGGAGTGACCTGTGCCTATCCCAACACCTAGGGCTAGTCTTTCGTTGGTTCCCCGTCTTCCCGTTCATCCTCAGGACAAATTGCAACCTGGACGAAACAGTAGGTTAAAGGTGCTGATTCTCCAAGTAGGGAGATGGTTAGTCAAGCGGCTGGAATGGCGAACCCGAGCACAAGGAGAGGAGAAATGAGGTGCGTTTTAGAAACCTTTCCCGATCTCACGGCATACCATCTTCTGGGTTTCCCATGCATGTTTTGATGTAGGAAGATTCCCTTGTACCTGGAGATTTGAGACCCATGGGGTGTGTTCCCCGCAGTGTTACTTTAAAGTATCTGCATTTGCTCACCCAACCTCACCAATCCTCTCAGCCCCAAGAGTGTCCAGCCTTATGTCTCATCCAGCTGTGGGTCTAGATATGGTCAATCCAGGTTGCATCAGAGACCCTGAACGGATTTTGTAAGAATTTCTCTCTCTTTCACTGTCTTTGCTTTGTGGGTTTTTTAAAGTAATGTATGTTTAGAATGGGGTTTGGCTGCTTTTCCCTGCTGTGTTTATGCCGCTTTACACCCTCTTGATTCACTTGCAGAGAGATATCAATACATAGGTTTTCAGATTCTTACTAGTCAGATATATTCTTGTGCGGTGACTAGGGGGTGTTGAGTCCAGTTCACTGAGCAGGGAGTAGGCCTTGTCTATTACATATTTGGCTTATGGAGTGGTGTCTGAGCTAATTTCAAACCCTTGTTTTATGCATCACCCCACCTCACCTTTCCGGTTAAGCAGCCATAGTGTGTCTTCTAAAGGTGTGACTCTGTTCTGTTTTGTAATTCAGTTCAAGTGTAGCGATTTTGACATTCCCTCTATAAGCGATATCTTAGGATAAGTGCCTTTTTCTGTGTGACTTATTTCACTTAGACTCATCGTACCTAAATCCACTCATCATGCTGCTAACTAGCCTTATGACATTGATTTCATGGCTGAGTTATATTCCATTGTGCCAAGTACCACCATTTCTTTATCCATTTTTCTCTTTCCTGGGATATTGAAGGTGTACCGAAGTGGAGGTTCTTGGAAACAGAGCAGCCGTAAACTTTAGGGTGCCTGTGTCTTGTTGATTTTTAGTTTTCCCAATTTATACGCCCTTGAGTGGAAGTGCCCTATGCTCTCTACACTGTGTTTATTACTTGTTTCAGGACACACCGTACTCTTCTCCAGAGTGCCTGTTGGCAATTTACATCCCGC
The DNA here is from genome assembly GCF_028564815.1 of Eubalaena glacialis. Taxonomy (NCBI): domain Eukaryota; kingdom Metazoa; phylum Chordata; class Mammalia; order Artiodactyla; family Balaenidae; genus Eubalaena; species Eubalaena glacialis. Next base: position 98,583 of record NW_026871360.1, on the reverse strand, counting down.
CCATCAGCGTAGCAAGGCTCCCATGTCTCCATGGCCTGTCCTGCTTTTCTGGTTTTTACTGTTTGTTCAGCATGGCCCTTTTGACCGAGGGCAAGCGAGACTTCTTTGTAGCGCTGATTTGCCCTTCCGGCTTGCTTGGTTGGCCAAAAAGGGCGTATGCGTTTTTTCCTGAATATATTCAGGAAAAAACGCATACGCCCTTTTTGGCCAAGGGCATCATTTTCAACGTTTTGCCGCTTTTCATGTGCTTTAAAGGCGAGTCGAATCTACCTCCTGAAATCTGTTTCCTGCAAATCTGCCTTGCTTTCAAATCCTCTTCGTTGCCTTCCCTCAATATATTTGTGGACGAGAGTTCTCATTTATAACTCTGCACGTTTGTGAATTGCAGTGCCCCTGAGCTCCATTTGTCTCCTCGCTTTTTTGGGAGCTGGCCGCAAATGCGCAGGATTGCTTCAGGCCCTATTTTGGTTCTGGGGGGCAGGCTGAGCCTGTGGTTCATTCTTCTTCCTGATGGGAAAATGGAGTGACCTATGCCTGTCCCAACACCTAGGGCTCGTCTCTCGTTGGTTCCGCGTCTTCCCGTTCATCCTCAGGACAAATTGCAACCTGTACAATCAGGAGGTTAAAGGTGCTGATTCTCCAAGTAGGGAGATGGTTAGTCAAGCGGCTGGAATGGCGAACCCGAGCACAAGGAGAGGAGAAATGAGGTGCGTTTTAGAAACCTTTCCCGATCTCATGGCATACCATCTTCTGGGTTTCCCATGCATGTTTTGATGTAGGAAGATTCCCTTGTACCTGGAGATTTGAGACCCATGGGGTGTGTTCCCCGCAGTGTTACTTTAAAGTATCTGCATTTGCTCACCCAACCTCACCAACCCTCTCAGCCCCAAGAGTGTCCAGCCTTATGTCTCATCCAGCTGTGGGTCTTGATATGGTCAATCCAGGTTGCATCATAGACCCTGAACGGATTTTGTAAGAATTTCTCTCTCTTTCACTGTCTTTGTTTTGTGGGTTTTTTAAAGTAATTTATGTTTAGAATCGGACTTGGCTGCTTTTCCCTGCTGTGTTGATGCCGCTTTACACCCTCTTGATTCACTTGCAGAGAGATATCGATACATAGGTTTTCAGATTCTTACTAGTCAGATATATTCTTGTGTGTTGACTAGGGTGTGTTGAGTCCAGTTCACTGAGCAGGGAGTAGGCCTTGTCTATTACATATTGTGCTTATGGAGCGGTGTCTGAGCTAATTTCAAACCCTTGTTTTATGCATCACCCCACCTCACCTTTCCCGTTAAGCAGCCATAGTGTGTCTTCTAAAGGTGTGACTCTGTTCTGTTTTGTAATTCAGTTCAAGTGTAGCGATTTTGACATTCCCTCTATAAGCGATATCTTAGGATAAGTGTCTTTTTCTGTGTGACTTATTTCACTTAGAATCATCGTATCTAAATCCACTCATCATGCTGCTAACTAGCCTTATGACATTGATTTCATGGCTGAGTGATATTCCACTGTGCCAAGTACCACCATTCCTTTATCCATTTTTCTCTTTCCTGGGATATTGAAGGTGTACCGAAGTGGAGGTTCTTGGAAACAGAGCAGCCGTAAACTTTAGGGTGCCTGTGTCTTGTTGACTTTTAGTTTTCCCAATTTATACGCCCATGAGTGGAAGTGCCCTATGCTCTCTACGCTGTGTTTATTACTTGTTTCAGGACACACCGTACTCTTCTCCAGAGTGCCTGTTGGCAATTTACATCCCGCCCATCAGCGTAGCAAGGCTCCCATGTCTCCATGGCCTGTCCTGCTTTTCTGGTTTTTACTGTTTGTTCAGCATGGCCCTTTTGACCGAGGGCAAGCGAGACTTCTTTGTAGCGCTGATTTGCCCTTCCGGCTTGCTTGGTTGGCCAAAAAGGGCGTATGCGTTTTTTCCTGAATATATTCAGGAAAAAACGCATACGCCCTTTTTGGCCAAGGGCATCATTGTCAACGTTTTGCCGCTTTTCATGTGCTTTAAAGGCGAGTCGAATCTACCTCCTGAAATCTGTTTCCTGCAAATCTGCCTTGCTTTCAAATCCTCTTCGTTGCCTTCCCTCAATATATTTGTGGACGAGAGTTCTCATTTATAACTCTGCACGTTTGTGAATTGCAGTGCCCCTGAGCTCCATTTGTCTCCTCGCTTTTTTGGGAGCTGGCCGCAAAAGCGCAGGATTGCTTCAGGCCCTATTTTGGTTCTGGGGGGCAGGCTGAGCCTGTGGTTCATTCTTCTTCCTGATGAGAAAATGGAGTGACCTATGTCTGTCCCAACACCTAGGGCTCGTCTCTCGTTGGTTCCGCGTCTTCCCGTTCATCCTCTGGACAAATTGCAACCTGTACAATCAGGAGGTTAAAGGTGCTGATTCTCCAAGTAGGGAGATGGTTAGTCAAGCAGCTGGAATGGTGAACCCTAGCACAAGGAGAGGAGAAATGAGGTGCAGTTTAGAAACCTTTCCCGATCTCATGGCATACCATCTTCTGGGTTTCCCATGCATGTTTTGATGTAGGAAGATGCCCTTGTACCTGGAGATTTGAGACCCATGGGGTGTGTTCCCCGCAGTGTTACTTTAAAGTATCTGCATTTGCTCACCCAACCTCACCAATCCTCTCAGCCCCAAGAGTGTCCAGCCTTATGTCTCATCCAGCTGTGGGTCTAGATATGGCCAATCCAGGTTGCATCATAGACCCTGAACGGATTTTGTAAGAATTTCTCTCTCTTTCACTGTCTTTGTTTTGTGGGTTTTTTAAAGTAATTTATGTTTAGAATCGGGCTTGGCTGCTTTTCCCTGCTGTCTTGATGCCGCTTTACACCCTCTTGATTCACTTGCAGAGAGATATCGATACATAGGTTTTCAGATTCTTACTAGTCAGATATATTCTTGTGTGGTGACTACGGTGTGTTGAGTCCAGTTCACTGAGCAGGGAATAGGCCTTGTCTATTACATATTTGGCTTATGGAGAGGTCTCTGAGCTAATTTGAAACCCTTGTTTTATGCATCACCCCACCTCACCTTTCCGGTTAAGCAGCCATAGTGTGTCTTCTAAAGGTGTGCCTCTGTTCTGTTTTGTAATTCAGTTCAAGTGTAGCGATTTTGACATTCCCTCTATAAGCGATATCTTAGGATAAGTGCCTTTTTCTGTGTGACTTATTTCACTTAGAATCATCGTACCTAAATCCACTCATCATGCTGCTAACTAGCCTTATGACATTGATTTCATGGCTGAGTGATATTGCATTGTGCCAAGTACCACCATTTCTTTATCCATTTTTCTATTTCCTGGGATATTGAAGGTGTACCGAAGCGGAGGTTCTTGTAAACAGAGCAGCCGTAAAGTTTGGGGTGCCTGTGTCTTGTTGATTTTAGTTTTCCCAATTTATACGCCCATGAGTGGAAGTGCCCTATGCTCTCAACGCTGTGTTTATTACTTGTTTCAGGACACACCGTACTCATCTCCAGAGTGCCTGTTGGCAATTTACATCCCGCCCATTAGCGTAGCAAGGCTCCCATGTCTCCATGGCCTGTCCTGCTTTTCTGGTTTTTACACTTTGTTCAGCATGGCCCTTTTGACCGAGGGCAAGCGAGACTTCTTTGTAGCGCTGATTTGCCCTTCCGGCTTGCTTGGTTGGCCAAAAAGGGCGTATGCGTTTTTTCCTGAATATATTCAGGAAAAAACGCATACGCCCTTTTTGGCCAAGGGCATCACTGTCAACGTTTTGCCGCTTTTCATGTGCTTTAAAGGCGAGTCGAATCTACCTCCTGAAATCTGTTTCCTGCAAATCTGCCTTGCTTTCAAATCCTCTTCGTTGCCTTCCCTCAATATATTTGTGGACGAGAGTTCTCATTTATAACTCTGCACGTTTGTGAATTGCAGTGCCCCTGAGCTCCATTTGTCTCCTCGCTTTTTTGGGAGCTGGCCGCAAAAGCGCAGGATTGCTTCAGGCCCTATTTTGGTTCTGGGGTGCAGGCTGAGCCTGTGGTTCATTCTTCTTCCTGATGAGAAAATGGAGTGACCTATGCCTGTCCCAACACCTAGGGCTCGTCTCTCGTTCGTTTCGCGTCTTCCCGTTCATCCTCTGGACAAATTGCAACCTGTACAATCAGGAGGTTAAAGGTGCTGATTCTCCAAGTAGGGAGATGGTTAGTCAAGCAGCTGGAATGGTGAACCCTAGCACAAGGAGAGGAGAAATGAGGTGCAGTTTAGAAACCTTTCCCGATCTCATGGCATACCATCTTCTGGGTTTCCCATGCATGTTTTGATGTAGGAAGATGCCCTTGTACCTGGAGATTTGAGACCCATGGGGTGTGTTCCCCGCAGTGTTACTTTAAAGTATCTGCATTTGCTCACCCAACCTCACCAATCCTCTCAGCCCCAAGAGTGTCCAGCCTTATGTCTCATCCAGCTGTGGGTCTAGATATGGTCAATCCAGGTTGCATCATAGACCCTGAACAGATTTTGTAAGAATTTCTCTCTCTTTCACTGTCTTTGTTTTGTGGGTTTTTTAAAGTAATTTATGTTTAGAATCGGGCTTGGCTGCTTTTCCCTGCTGTGTTGATGCCGCTTTACACCCTCTTGATTCACTTGCAGAGAGATATCGATACATAGGTTTTCAGATTCTTACTAGTCAGATATATTCTTGTGTGGTGACTACGGTGTGTTGAGTCCAGTTCACTGAGCAGGGAATAGGCCTTGTCTATTACATATTTGGCTTATGGAGAGGTCTCTGAGCTAATTTGAAATCCTTGTTTTATGCATCACCCCACCTCACCTTTCCGGTTAAGCAGCCATAGTGTGTCTTCTAAAGGTGTGCCTCTGTTCTGTTTTGTAATTCAGTTCAAGTGTAGCGATTTTGACATTCCCTCTATAAGCGATATCTTAGGATAAGTGCCTTTTTCTGTGTGACTTATTTCACTTAGAATCATCGTACCTAAATCCACTCATCATGCTGCTAACTAGCCTTATGACATTGATTTCATGGCTGAGTGATATTGCATTGTGCCAAGTACCACCATCTCTTTATCCATTTTTCTATTTCCTGGGATATTGAAGGTGTACCGAAGCGGAGGTTCTTGTAAACAGAGCAGCCGTAAAGTTTGGGGTGCCTGTGTCTTGTTGATTTTAGTTTTCCCAATTTATACGCCCATGAGTGGAAGTGCCCTATGCTCTCAACGCTGTGTTTATTACTTGTTTCAGGACACACCGTACTCATCTCCAGAGTGCCTGTTGGCAATTTACATCCCGCCCATTAGCGTAGCAAGGCTCCCATGTCTCCATGGCCTGTCCTGCTTTTCTGGTTTTTACACTTTGTTCAGCATGGCCCTTTTGACCGAGGGCAAGCGAGACTTCTTTTTAGCGCTGATTTGCCCTTCCGGCTTGCTTGGTTGGCCAAAAAGGGCGTATGCGTTTTTTCCTGAATATATTCAGGAAAAAACGCATACGCCCTTTTTGGCCAAGGGCATCATTGTCAACGTTTTGCCGCTTTTCATGTGCTTTAAAGGCGAGTCGAATCTACCTCCTGAAATCTGTTTCCTGCAAATCTGCCTTGCTTTCAAATCCTCTTCGTTGCCTTCCCTCAATATATTTGTGGACGAGAGTTCTCATTTATAACTCTGCACGTTTGTGAATTGCAGTGCCCCTGAGCTCCATTTGTCTCCTCGCTTTTTTGGGAGCTGGCCGCAAAAGCGCAGGATTGCTTCAGGCCCTATTTTGGTTCTGGGGGGCAGGCTGAGCCTGTGGTTCATTCTTCTTCCTGATGGGAAAATGGAGTGACCTGTGCCTGTCCCAACACCTAGGGCTAGTCTCTCGTTGGTTCCCCGTCTTCCCGTTCATCCTCAGGACAAATTGCAACCTGTACGAAACAGGAGGTTAAAGGTGCTGATTCTCCAAGTAGGGAGATGGTTAGTCAAGCGGCTGGAATGGCGAACCCGAGCACAAGGAGAGGAGAAATGAGGTGCGTTTTAGAAACCATTCCCGATATCATGGCATACCATCTTCTGGGTTTCCCATGCATGTTTTGATGTAGGAAGATTCCCTTGTACCTGGAGATTTGAGACCCATGGGGTGGGTACCCCGCGGTATTACTTTAAAGTATCTGCATTTGCTCACCCAACCTCACCAATCCTCTCAGCCCCAAGAGTGTCCAGCCTTATGTCTCATCCAGCTGTGGGTCTAGATATGGTCAATCCAGGTTGCATCAGAGACCCTGAACGGATTTTGTAAGAATTTCTCTCTCTTTCACTGTCTTTGCTTTGTGGGTTTTTTAAAGTAATGTATGTTTAGAATGGGGTTTGGCTGCTTTTCCCTGCTGTGTTGATGCCGCTTTACACCCTCTTGATTCACTTGCAGAGAGATATCGATACATAGGTTTTCAGATTCTTACTAGTCAGATATATTCTTGTGTGGTGACTAGGGTGTGTTGAGTCCAGTTCACTGAGCAGGGAATAGGCCTTGTCTATTACATATTTGGCTTATGGAGAGGTCTCTGAGCTAATTTGAAACCCTTGTTTTATGCATCACCCCACCTCACCTTTCCGGTTAAGCAGCCATAGTGTGTCTTCTAAAGGTGTGCCTCTGTTCTGTTTTGTAATTCAGTTCAAGTGTAGCGATTTTGACATTCCCTCTATAAGCGATATCTTAGGATAAGTGCCTTTTTCTGTGTGACTTATTTCACTTAGAATCATCGTACCTAAATCCACTCATCATGCTGCTAACTAGCCTTATGACATTGATTTCATGGCTTAGTGATATTGCATTGTGCCAAGTACCACCATTTCTTTATCCATTTTTCTATTTCCTGGGATATTGAAGGTGTACCGAAGCGGAGGTTCTTGTAAACAGAGCAGCCGTAAAGTTTGGGGTGCCTGTGTGTTGTTGATTTTAGTTTTCCCAATTTATACGCCCATGAGTGGAAGTGCCCTATGCTCTCTACGCTGTGTTTATTACTTGTTTCAGGACACACCGTACTCTTCTCCAGAGTGCCTGTTGGCAATTTACATCCCGCCCATCAGCGTAGCAAGGCTCCCATGTCTCCATGGCCTGTCCTGATTTTCTAGTTTTTACACTTTGTTCAGTATGGCCCTTTTGACCGAGGGCAAGCGAGACTTCTTTGTAGCGCTGATTTGCCCTTCCGGCTTGCTTGGTTGGCCAAAAAGGGCATCATTGTCAACGTTTTGCCGCTTTTCATGTGCTTTAAAGGCGAGTCGAATCTACCTCCTGAAATCTGTTTCCTGCAAATCTGCCTTGCTTTCAAATCCTCTTCGTTGCCTTCCCTCAATATATTTGTGGACGAGAGTTCTCATTTATAACTCTGCACGTTTGTGAATTGCAGTGCCCCTGAGCTCCATTTGGCTCCTCGCTTTTTTGGGAGCTGGCCGCAAAAGCGCAGGATTGCTTCAGGCCCTATTTTGGTTCTGGGGGGCAGGCTGAGCCTGTGGTTCATTCTTCTTCCTGATGGGAAAATGGAGTGACCTGTGCCTATCCCAACACCTAGGGCTAGTCTTTCGTTGGTTCCCCGTCTTCCCGTTCATCCTCAGGACAAATTGCAACCTGGACGAAACAGTAGGTTAAAGGTGCTGATTCTCCAAGTAGGGAGATGGTTAGTCAAGCGGCTGGAATGGCGAACCCGAGCACAAGGAGAGGAGAAATGAGGTGCGTTTTAGAAACCTTTCCCGATCTCACGGCATACCATCTTCTGGGTTTCCCATGCATGTTTTGATGTAGGAAGATTCCCTTGTACCTGGAGATTTGAGACCCATTGGGTGGGTACCCCGCGGTATTACTTTAAAGTATCTGCATTTGCTCACCCAACCTCACCAATCCTCTCAGCCCCAAGAGTGTCCAGCCTTATGTCTCATCCAGCTGTGGGTCTAGATATGGTCAATCCAGGTTGCATCAGAGACCCTGAACGGATTTTGTAAGAATTTCTCTCTCTTTCACTGTCTTTGCTTTGTGGGTTTTTTAAAGTAATGTATGTTTAGAATGGGGTTTGGCTGCTTTTCCCTGCTGTGTTTATGCCGCTTTACACCCTCTTGATTCACTTGCAGAGAGATATCAATACATAGGTTTTCAGATTCATACTAGTCAGATATATTCTTGTGCGGTGACTAGGGGGTGTTGAGTCCAGTTCACTGAGCAGGGAGTAGGCCTTGTCTATTACATATTTGGCTTATGGAGCGGTGTCTGAGCTAATTTCAAACCCTTGTTTTATGCATCACCCCACCTCACCTTTCCGGTTAAGCAGCCATAGTGTGTCTTCTAAAGGTGTGACTCTGTTCTGTTTTGTAATTCAGTTCAAGTGTAGCGATTTTGACATTCCCTCTATAAGCGATATCTTAGGATAAGTGCCTTTTTCTGTGTGACTTATTTCACTTAGACTCATCGTACCTAAATCCACTCATCATGCTGCTAACTAGCCTTATGACATTGATTTCATGGCTGAGTTATATTCCATTGTGCCAAGTACCACCATTTCTTTATCCATTTTTCTCTTTCCTGGGATATTGAAGGTGTACCGAAGTGGAGGTTCTTGGAAACAGAGCAGCCGTAAACTTTAGGGTGCCTGTGTCTTGTTGATTTTTAGTTTTCCCAATTTATACGCCCTTGAGTGGAAGTGCCCTATGCTCTCTACGCTGTGTTTATTACTTGTTTCAGGACACACCGTACTCTTCTCCAGAGTGCCTGTTGGCAATTTACATCCCGCCCATCAGCGTAGCAAGGCTCCCATGTCTCCATGGCCTGTCCTGCTTTTCTGGTTTTTACTGTTTGTTCAGCATGGCCCTTTTGACCGAGGGCAAGCGAGACTTCTTTGTAGCGCTGATTTGCCCTTCCGGCTTGCTTGGTTGGCCAAAAAGGGCGTATGCGTTTTTTCCTGAATATATTCAGGAAAAAACGCATACGCCCTTTTTGGCCAAGGGCATCATTTTCAACGTTTTGCCGCTTTTCATGTGCTTTAAAGGCGAGTCGAATCTACCTCCTGAAATCTGTTTCCTGCAAACCTGCCTTGCTTTCAAATCCTCTTCGTTGCCTTCCCTCAATATATTTGTGGACGAGAGTTCTCATTTATAACTCTGCACGTTTGTGAATTGCAGTGCCCCTGAGCTCCATTTGTCTCCTCGCTTTTTTGGGAGCTGGCCGCAAAAGCGCAGGATTGCTTCAGGCCCTATTTTGGTTCTGGGGGGCAGGCTGAGCCTGTGGTTCATTCTTCTTCCTGATGGGAAAATGGAGTGACCTATGCCTGTCCCAACACCTAGGGCTCGTCTCTCGTTGGTTCCGCGTCTTCCCGTTCATCCTCAGGACAAATTGCAACCTGTACAATCAGGAGGTTAAAGGTGCTGATTCTCCAAGTAGGGAGATGGTTAGTCAAGCGGCTGGAATGGCGAACCCGAGCACAAGGAGAGGAGAAATGAGGTGCGTTTTAGAAACCTTTCCCGATCTCATGGCATACCATCTTCTGGGTTTCCCATGCATGTTTTGATGTAGGAAGATTCCCTTGTACCTGGAGATTTGAGACCCATGGGGTGTGTTCCCCGCAGTGTTACTTTAAAGTATCTGAATTTGCTCACCCAACCTCACCAACCCTCTCAGCCCCAAGAGTGTCCAGCCTTATGTCTCATCCAGCTGTGGGTCTTGATATGGTCAATCCAGGTTGCATCATAGACCCTGAACGGATTTTGTAAGAATTTCTCTCTCTTTCACTGTCTTTGTTTTGTGGGTTTTTTAAAGTAATTTATGTTTAGAATCGGGCTTGGCTGCTTTTCCCTGCTGTGTTGATGCCGCTTTACACCCTCTTGATTCACTTGCAGAGAGATATCGATACATAGGTTTTCAGATTCTTACTAGTCAGATATATTCTTGTGTGTTGACTAGGGTGTGTTGAGTCCAGTTCACTGAGCAGGGAGTAGGCCTTGTCTATTACATATTTTGCTTATGGAGCGGTGTCTGAGCTAATTTCAAACCCTTGTTTTATGCATCACCCCACCTCACCTTTCCCGTTAAGCAGCCATAGTGTGTCTTCTAAAGTTGTGACTCTGTTCTGTTTTGTAATTCAGTTCAAGTGTAGCGATTTTGACATTCCCTCTATAAGCGATATCTTAGGATAAGTGTCTTTTTCTGTGTGACTTATTTCACTTAGAATCATCGTATCTAAATCCACTCATCATGCTGCTAACTAGCCTTATGACATTGATTTCATGGCTGAGTGATATTCCACTGTGCCAAGTACCACCATTTCTTTATCCATTTTTCTCTTTCCTGGGATATTGAAGGTGTACCGAAGTGGAGGTTCTTGGAAACAGAGCAGCCGTAAACTTTAGGGTGCCTGTGTCTTGTTGACTTTTAGTTTTCCCAATTTATACGCCCATGAGTGGAAGTGCCCTATGCTCTCTACGCTGTGTTTATTACTTGTTTCAGGACACACCGTACTCTTCTCCAGAGTGCCTGTTGGCAATTTACATCCCGCCCATCAGCGTAGCAAGGCTCCCATGTCTCCATGGCCTGTCCTGCTTTTCTGGTTTTTACTGTTTGTTCAGCATGGCCCTTTTGACCGAGGGCAAGCGAGACTTCTTTGTAGCGCTGATTTGCCCTTCCGGCTTGCTTGGTTGGCCAAAAAGGGCGTATGCGTTTTTTCCTGAATATATTCAGGAAAAAACGCATACGCCCTTTTTGGCCAAGGGCATCATTGTCAACGTTTTGCCGCTTTTCATGTGCTTTAAAGGCGAGTCGAATCTACCTCCTGAAATCTGTTTCCTGCAAATCTGCCTTGCTTTCAAATCCTCTTCGTTGCCTTCCCTCAATATATTTGTGGACGAGAGTTCTCATTTATAACTCTGCACGTTTGTGAATTGCAGTGCCCCTGAGCTCCATTTGTCTCCTCGCTTTTTTGGGAGCTGGCCGCAAAAGCGCAGGATTGCTTCAGGCCCTATTTTGGTTCTGGGGGGCAGGCTGAGCCTGTGGTTCATTCTTCTTCCTGATGGGAAAATGGAGTGACCTATGCCTGTCCCAACACCTAGGGCTCGTCTCTCGTTGGTTCCGCGTCTTCCCGTTCATCCTCAGGACAAATTGCAACCTGTACAATCAGGAGGTTAAAGGTGCTGATTCTCCAAGTAGGGAGATGGTTAGTCAAGCGGCTGGAATGGCGAACCCGAGCACAAGGAGAGGAGAAATGAGGTGCGTTTTAGAAACCTTTCCCGATCTCATGGCATACCATCTTCTGGGTTTCCCATGCATGTTTTGATGTAGGAAGATTCCCTTGTACCTGGAGATTTGAGACCCATGGGGTGTGTTCCCCGCAGTGTTACTTTAAAGTATCTGAATTTGCTCACCCAACCTCACCAACCCTCTCAGCCCCAAGAGTGTCCAGCCTTATGTCTCATCCAGCTGTGGGTCTTGATATGGTCAATCCAGGTTGCATCATAGACCCTGAACGGATTTTGTAAGAATTTCTCTCTCTTTCACTGTCTTTGTTTTGTGGGTTTTTTAAAGTAATTTATGTTTAGAATCGGGCTTGGCTGCTTTTCCCTGCTGTGTTGATGCCGCTTTACACCCTCTTGATTCACTTGCAGAGAGATATCGATACATAGGTTTTCAGATTCTTACTAGTCAGATATATTCTTGTGTGTTGACTAGGGTGTGTTGAGTCCAGTTCACTGAGCAGGGAGTAGGCCTTGTCTATTACATATTTTGCTTATGGAGCGGTGTCTGAGCTAATTTCAAACCCTTGTTTTATGCATCACCCCACCTCACCTTTCCCGTTAAGCAGCCATAGTGTGTCTTCTAAAGGTGTGACTCTGTTCTGTTTTGTAATTCAGTTCAAGTGTAGCGATTTTGACATTCCCTCTATAAGCGATATCTTAGGATAAGTGTCTTTTTCTGTGTGACTTATTTCACTTAGAATCATCGTATCTAAATCCACTCATCATGCTGCTAACTAGCCTTATGACATTGATTTCATGTCTGAGTGATATTCCACTGTGCCAAGTACCACCATTTCTTTATCCATTTTTCTCTTTCCTGGGATATTGAAGGTGTACCGAAGTGGAGGTTCTTGGAAACAGAGCAGCCGTAAACTTTAGGGTGCCTGTGTCTTGTTGACTTTTAGTTTTCCCAATTTATACGCCCATGAGTGGAAGTACCCTATGCTCTCTACGCTGTGTTTATTACTTGTTTCAGGACACACCGTACTCTTCTCCAGAGTGCCTGTTGGCAATTTACATCCCGCCCATCAGCGTAGCAAGGCTCCCATGTCTCCATGGCCTGTCCTGCTTTTCTGGTTTTTACTGTTTGTTCAGCATGGCCCTTTTGACCGAGGGCAAGCGAGACTTCTTTGTAGCGCTGATGTGCCCTTCCGGCTTGCTTGGTTGGCCAAAAAGGGCGTATGCGTTTTTTCCTGAATATATTCAGGAAAAAACGCATACGCCCTTTTTGGCCAAGGGCATCATTGTCAACGTTTTGCCGCTTTTCATGTGCTTTAAAGGCGAGTCGAATCTACCTCCTGAAATCTGTTTCCTGCAAATCTGCCTTGCTTTCAAATCCTCTTCGTTGCCTTCCCTCAATATATTTGTGGACGAGAGTTCTCATTTATAACTCTGCACGTTTGTGAATTGCAGTGCCCCTGAGCTCCATTTGTCTCCTCGCTTTTTTGGGAGCTGGCCGCAAAAGCGCAGGATTGCTTCAGGCCCTATTTTGGTTCTGGGGGGCAGGCTGAGCCTGTGGTTCATTCTTCTTCCTGATGAGAAAATGGAGTGACCTATGCCTGTCCCAACACCTAGGGCTCGTCTCTCGTTGGTTCCGCGTCTTCCCGTTCATCCTCTGGACAAATTGCAACCTGTACAATCAGGAGGTTAAAGGTGCTGATTCTCCAAGTAGGGAGATGGTTAGTCAAGCAGCTGGAATGGTGAACCCTAGCACAAGGAGAGGAGAAATGAGGTGCAGTTTAGAAACCTTTCCCGATCTCATGGCATACCATCTTCTGGGTTTCCCATGCATGTTTTGATGTAGGAAGATGCCCTTGTACCTGGAGATTTGAGACCCATGGGGTGTGTTCCCCGCAGTGTTACTTTAAAGTATCTGCATTTGCTCACCCAACCTCACCAATCCTCTCAGCCCCAAGAGTGTCCAGCCTTATGTCTCATCCAGCTGTGGGTCTAGATATGGTCAATCCAGGTTGCATCATAGACCCTGAACGGATTTTGTAAGAATTTCTCTCTCTTTCACTGTCTTTGTTTTGTGGGTTTTTTAAAGTAATTTATGTTTAGAATCGGGCTTGGCTGCTTTTCCCTGCAGTGTTGATGCCGCTTTACACCCTCTTGATTCACTTGCAGAGAGATATCGATACATAGGTTTTCAGATTCTTACTAGTCAGATATATTCTTGTGTGTTGACTAGGGTGTGTTGAGTCCAGTTCACTGAGCAGGGAGTAGGCCTTGTCTATTACATATTTTGCTTATGGAGCGGTGTCTGAGCTAATTTCAAACCCTTGTTTTATGCATCACCCCACCTCACCTTTCCCGTTAAGCAGCCATAGTGTGTCTTCTAAAGGTGTGACTCTGTTCTGTTTTGTAATTCAGTTCAAGTGTAGCGATTTTGACATTCCCTCTATAAGCGATATCTTAGGAAAAGTGTCTTTTTCTGTGTGACTTATTTCACTTAGAATCATCGTATCTAAATCCACTCATCATGCTGCTAACTAGCCTTATGACATTGATTTCATGGCTGAGTGATATTCCACTGTGCCAAGTACCACCATTTCTTTATCCATTTTTCTCTTTCCTGGGATATTGAAGGTGTACCGAAGTGGAGGTTCTTGGAAACAGAGCAGCCGTAAAGTTTGGGGTGCCTGTGTCTTGTTGACTTTTAGTTTTCCCAATTTATACGCCCATGAGTGGAAGTGCCCTATGCTCTCAACGCTGTGTTTATTACTTGTTTCAGGACACACCGTACTCATCTCCAGAGTGCCTGTTGGCAATTTACATCCCGCCCATTAGCGTAGCAAGGCTCCCATGTCTCCATGGCCTGTCCTGCTTTTCTGGTTTTTACACTTTGTTCAGCATGGCCCTTTTGACCGAGGGCAAGCGAGACTTCTTTGTAGCGCTGATTTGCCCTTCCGGCTTGCTTGGTTGGCCAAAAAGGGCGTATGCGTTTTTTCCTGAATATATTCAGGAAAAAACGCATACGCCCTTTTTGGCCAAGGGCATCATTGTCAACGTTTTGCCGCTTTTCATGTGCTTTAAAGGCGAGTCGAATCTACCTCCTGAAATCTGTTTCCTGCAAATCTGCCTTGCTTTCAAATCCTCTTCGTTGCCTTCCCTCAATATATTTGTGGACGAGAGTTCTCATTTATAACTCTGCACGTTTGTGAATTGCAGTGCCCCTGAGCTCCATTTGGCTCCTCGCTTTTTTGGGAGCTGGCCGCAAAAGCGCAGGATTGCTTCAGGCCCTATTTTGGTTCTGGGAGGCAGGCTGAGCCTGTGGTTCATTCTTCTTCCTGATGGGAAAATGGAGTGACCTGTGCCTATCCCAACACCTAGGGCTAGTCTTTCGTTGGTTCCCCGTCTTCCCGTTCATCCTCAGGACAAATTGCAACCTGGACGAAACAGGAGGTTAAAGGTGGTGATTCTCCAAGTAGGGAGATGGTTAGTCAAGCGGCTGGAATGGCGAACCCGAGCACAAGGAGAGGAGAAATGAGGTGCGTTTTAGAAACCTTTCCCGATCTCACGGCATACCATCTTCTGGGTTTCCCATGCATGTTTTGATGTAGGAAGATTCCGTTGTACCTGGAGATTTGAGACCCATGGGGTGGGTACCCCGCGGTATTATTTTAAAGTATCTGCATTTGCTCACCCAACCTCACCAATCCTCTCAGCCCCAAGAGTGTCCAGCCTTATGTCTCATCCAGCTGTGGGTCTAGATATGGTCAATCCAGGTTGCATCAGAGACCCTGAACGGATTTTGTAAGAATTTCTCTCTCTTTCACTGTCTTTGCTTTGTGGGTTTTTTAAAGTAATGTATGTTTAGAATGGGGTTTGGCTGCTTTTCCCTGCTGTGTTTATGCCGCTTTACACCCTCTTGATTCACTTGCAGAGAGATATCAATACATAGGTTTTCAGATTCATACTAGTCAGATATATTCTTGTGCGGTGACTAGGGGGTGTGGAGTCCAGTTCACTGAGCAGGGAGTAGGCCTTGTCTATTACATATTTGGCTTATGGAGCGGTGTCTGAGCTAATTTCAAACCCTTGTTTTATGCATCACCCCACCTCACCTTTCCGGTTAAGCAGCCATAGTGTGTCTTCTAAAGGTGTGACTCTGTTCTGTTTTGTAATTCAGTTCAAGTGTAGTGATTTTGACATTCCCTCTATAAGCGATATCTTAGGATAAGTGCCTTTTTCTGTGTGACTTATTTCACTTAGACTCATCGTACCTAAATCCACTCATCATGCTGCTAACTAGCCTTATGACATTGATTTCATGGCTGAGTGATATTGCATTGTGCCAAGTACCACCATTTCTTTATCCATTTTTCTCTTTCCTGGGATATTGAAGGTGTACCGAAGCGGAGGTTCTTGTAAACAGAGCAGCCGTAAAGTTTGGGGTGCCTGTGTCTTGTTGATTTTTAATTTTCCCAATTTATACGCCCATGAGTGGAAGTGCCCTATGCTCTCAACGCTGTGTTTATTACTTGTTTCAGGACACACCGTACTCATCTCCAGAGTGCCTGTTGGCAATTTACATCCCGCCCATCAGCGTAGCAAGGCTCCCATGTCTCCATGGCCTGTCCTGCTTTTCTGGTTTTTACACTTTGTTCAGCATGGCCCTTTTGACCGAGGGCAAGCGAGACTTCTTTGTAGCGCTGATTTGCCCTTCCGGCTTGCTTGGTTGGCCAAAAAGGGCGTATGCGTTTTTTCTTGAATATATTCAGGAAAAAACGCATACGCCCTTTTTGGCCAAGGGCATCATTGTCAACGTTTTGCCGCTTTTCATGTGCTTTAAAGGCGAGTCGAATCTACCTCCTGAAATCTGTTTCCTGCAAATCTGCCTTGCTTTCAAATCCTCTTCGTTGCCTTCCTTCAATATATTTGTGGACGACAGTTCTCATTTATAACTCTGCACGTTTGTGAATTGCAGTGCCCCTGAGCTCCATTTGTCTCCTCGCTTTTTTGGGAGCTGGCCGCAAAAGCGCAGGATTGCTTCAGGCCCTATTTTGGTTCTGGGGGGCAGGCTGAGCCTGTGGTTCATTCTTCTTCCTGATGGGAAAATGGAGTGACCTATGCCTGTCCCAACACCTAGGGCTCGTCTCTCGTTGGTTCCCCGTCTTCACGTTCATCCTCAGGACAAATTGCAACCTGTACAATCAGGAGGTTAAAGGTGCTGATTCTCCAAGTAGGGAGATGGTTAGTCAAGCAGCTGGAATGGTGAACCCGAGCACAAGGAGAGGAGAAATGAGGTGCATTTTAGAAACCTTTCCCGATCTCATGGCATACCATCTTCTGGGTTTCCCATGCATGTTTTGATGTAGGAAGATGCCCTTGTACCTGGAGATTTGAGACCCATGGGGTGTCTTCCCCGCAGTGTTACTTTAAAGTATCTGCGTTTGTTCACCCAACCTCACCAATCCTCTCAGCCCCAAGAGTGTCCAGCCTTATGTCTCATCCAGCTGTGGGTCTAGATATGGTCAATCCAGGTTGCATCATAGACCCTGAACGGATTTTGTAAGAATTTCTCTCTCTTTCACTGTCTTTGTTTTGTGGGTTTTTTAAAGAAATTTATGTTTAGAATCGGGCTTGCCTGCTTTTCCCTGCTGTGTTGATGCCGCTTTACACCCTCTTGATTCACTTGCAGAGAGATATCGATATATATGTTTTCAGATTCTTACTAGTCATATATATTCTTGTGTGGTGACTAGGGTGTGTTGAGTCCAGTTCACTGAGCAGGGAGTAGGCCTTGTCTATTACATATTTGGCTTATGGAGCGGTCTCTGAGCTAATTTGAAACCCTTGTTTTATGCATCACCCCACCTCACCTTTCCCGTTAAGCAGCCATAGTGTGTCTTCTAAAGGTGTGACTCTGTTCTGTTTTGTAATTCAGTTCAAGTGTAGCGATTTTGACATTCCCTCTATAAGCGATATCTTAGGATAAGTGTCTTTTTCTGTGTGACTTATTTCACTTAGAATCATCGTACCTAAATCCACTCATCATGCTGCTAACTAGCCTTATGACATTGATTTCATGGCTGAGTGATATTCCATTGTGCCAAGTACCACCATTTCTTTATCCATTTTTCTCTTTCCTGGGATATTGAAGGTGTACCGAAGCGGAGGTTCTTGGCAACAGAGCAGCCGTAAAGTTTGGGGTGCCTGTGTCTTGTTGATTTTTAGTTTTCCCAATTTATACGCCCATGAGTGGAAGTGCCCTATGCTCTCAACGCTGTGTTTATTACTTGTTTCAGGACACACCGTACTCTTCTCCAGAGTGCCTGTTGGCAATTTACATCCCGCCCATCAGCGTAGCAAGGCTCCCATGTCTCCATGGCCTGTCCTGATTTTCTGGTTTTTACACTTTGTGCAGTATGGCCCTTTTGACCGAGGGCAAGCGAGACTTCTTTGTAGCGCTGATTTGCCCTTCCGGCTTGCTTGGTTGGCCAAAAAGGGCATCATTGTCAACGTTTTGCCGCTTTTCATGTGCTTTAAAGGCGAGTCGAATCTACCTCCTGAAATCTGTTTCCTGCAAATCTGCCTTGCTTTCAAATCCTCTTCGTTGCCTTCCCTCAATATATTTGTGGACGAGAGTTCTCATTTATAACTCTGCACGTTTGTGAATTGCAGTGCCCCTGAGCTCCATTTGGCTCCTCGCTTTTTTGGGAGCTGGCCGCAAAAGCGCAGGATTGCTTCAGGCCCTATTTTGGTTCTGGGGGGCAGGCTGAGCCTGTGGTTCATTCTTCTTCCTGATGGGAAAATGGAGTGACCTGTGCCTATCCCAACACCTAGGGCTAGTCTTTCGTTGGTTCCCCGTCTTCCCGTTCATCCTCAGGACAAATTGCAACCTGGACGAAACAGTAGGTTAAAGGTGCTGATTCTCCAAGTAGGGAGATGGTTAGTCAAGCGGCTGGAATGGCGAACCCGAGCACAAGGAGAGGAGAAATGAGATGCGTTTTAGAAACCTTTCCCGATCTCATGGCATACCATCTTCTGGGTTTCCCATGCATGTTTTGATGTAGGAAGATTCCCTTGTACCTGGAGATTTGAGACCCATGGGGTGGGTACCCCGCGGTATTACTTTAAAGTATCTGCATTTGCTCACCCAACCTCACCAATCCTCTCAGCCCCAAGAGTGTCCAGCCTTATGTCTCATCCAGCTGTGGGTCTTGATATGGTCAATCCAGGCTGCATCAGAGACCCTGAACGGATTTTGTAAGAATTTCTCTCTCTTTCACTGTCTTTGCTTTGTGGGTTTTTTAAAGTAATGTATGTTTAGAATGGGGTTTGGCTGCTTTTCCCTGCTGTGTTTATGCCGCTTTACACCCTCTTGATTCACTTGCAGAGAGATATCAATACATAGGTTTTCAGATTCATACTAGTCAGATATATTCTTGTGCGGTGACTAGGGGGTGTTGAGTCCAGTTCACTGAGCAGGGAGTAGGCCTTGTCTATTACATATTTGGCTTATGGAGCGGTGTCTGAGCTAATTTCAAACCCTTGTTTTATGCATCACCCCACCTCACCTTTCCGGTTAAGCAGCCATAGTGTGTCTTCTAAAGGTGTGAC
Organism: Eubalaena glacialis; assembly: GCF_028564815.1. NCBI lineage: Eukaryota > Metazoa > Chordata > Mammalia > Artiodactyla > Balaenidae > Eubalaena > Eubalaena glacialis. The sequence continues at coordinate 79,798 of NW_026871360.1, read as the reverse complement.
TCTGTTCTGTTTTGTAATTCAGTTCAAGTGTAGCGATTTTGACATTCCCTCTATAAGCGATATCTTAGGATAAGTGCCTTTTTCTGTGTGACTTATTTCACTTAGACTCATCGTACCTAAATCCACTCATCATGCTGCTAACTAGCCTTATGACATTGATTTCATGGCTGAGTGATATTGCATTGTGCCAAGTACCACCATTTCTTTATCCATTTATCTCTTTCCTGGGATATTGAAGGTGTACCGAAGCGGAGGTTCTTGTAAACAGAGCAGCCGTAAAGTTTGGGGTGCCTGTGTCTTGTTGATTTTTAGTTTTCCCAATTTATACGCCCATGAGTGGAAGTGCCCTATGCTCTCTACGCTGTGTTTATTACTTGTTTCAGGACACACCGTACTCTTCTCCAGAGTGCCTGTTGGCAATTTACATCCCGCCCATCAGCGTAGCAAGGCTCCCATGTCTCCATGTCCTGTCCTGTTTTTCTGGTTTTTACACTTTGTTCAACATGGCCCTTTTGACCGAGGGCAAGCGAGACTTCTTTGTAGCGCTGATTTGCCCTTCCGGCTTGCTTGGTTGGCCAAAAAGGGCGTATGCGTTTTTTCCTGAATATATTCAGGAAAAAACGCATACGCCCTTTTTGGCCAAGGGCATCATTGTCAACGTTTTGCCGCTTTTCATGTGCTTTAAAGGCGAGTCGAATCTACCTCCTGAAATCTGTTTCCTGCAAATCTGCCTTGCTTTCAAATCCTCTTCGTTGCCTTCCCTCAATATATTTGTGGACGAGAGTTCTCATTTATAACTCTGCACGTTTGTGAATTGCAGTGCCCCTGAGCTCCATTTGTCTCCTCGCTTTTTTGGGAGCTGGCCGCAAAAGCGCAGGATTGCTTCAGGCCCTATTTTGGTTCTGGGGGGCAGGCTGAGCCTGTGGTTCATTCTTCTTCCTGATGGGAAAATGGAGTGACCTATGCCTGTCCCAACACCTAGGGCTCATCTCTCGTTGGTTCCCCGTCTTCACGTTCATCCTCAGGACAAATTGCAACCTGTACAATCAGGAGGTTAAAGGTGCTGATTCTTCAAGTAGGGAGATGGTTAGTCAAGCAGCTGGAATGGTGAACCCGAGCACAAGGAGAGGAGAAATGAGGTGCATTTTAGAAACCTTTCCCGATCTCATGGCATACCATCTTCTGGGTTTCCCATGCATGTTTTGATGTAGGAAGATGCCCTTGTACCTGGAGATTTGAGACCCATGGGGTGTGTTCCACGCAGTGTTACTTTAAATTATCTGCGTTTGCTCACCCAACCTCACCAATCCTCTCAGCCCCAAGAGTGTCCAGCCTTATGTCTCATCCAGCTGTGGGTCTAGATATGGTCAATCCAGGTTGCATCATAGACCCAGAACGGATTTTGTAAGAATTTCTCTCTCTTTCACTGTCTTTGCTTTGTGGGTTTTTTAAAGTAATGTATGTTTAGAATGGGGTTTGGCTGCTTTTCCCTGCTGTGTTTATGCCGCTTTACACCCTCTTGATTCACTTGCAGAGAGATATCGATACATAGGTTTTCAGATTCTTACTAGTCAGATATATTCTTGTGTGGTGACTAGGGTGTGTTGAGTCCAGTTCATTGAGCAGGGAGTAGGCCTTGTCTATTACATATTTGGCTTATGGAGCGGTCTCTGAGCTAATTTCAAACCCTTGTTTTATGCATCACCCCACCTCACCTTTCCGGTTAAGCAGCCATAGTGTGTCTTCTAAAGGTGTGCCTCTGTTCTGTTTTGTAATTCAGTTCAAGTGTAGCGATTTTGACATTCTCTCTATAAGCGATATCTTAGGATAAGTGCCTTTTTCTGTGTGACTTAATTCACTTAGAATCATCGTCGCTAAATCGACACATCATGCTGCTAATTAGCCTTATGACATTGATTTCATGGCTGAGTGATATTCCATTGTGCCAAGTACCACCATTTCTTTATCCATTTTTCTCTTTCCTGGGATATTGAAGGTGTACCGAAGCTGAGGTTCTTGGCAACAGAGCAGCCGTAAAGTTTGGGGTGCCTGTGTCTTGTTGATTTTTAATTTTCCCAATTTATACGCCCATGAGTGGAAGTGCCCTATGCTCTCAACGCTGTGTTTATTACTTGTTTCAGGACACACCGTACTCATCTCCAGAGTGCCTGTTGGCAATTTACATCCCGCCCATCAGCGTAGCAAGGCTCCCATGTCTCCATGGCCTGTCCTGCTTTTCTGGTTTTTACACTTTGTTCAGCATGGCCCTTTTGACCGAGGGCAAGCGAGACTTCTTTGTAGCGCTGATTTGCCCTTCCGGCTTGCTTGGTTGGCCAAAAAGGGCGTATGCCTTTTTTCCTGAATATATTCAGGAAAAAACGCATACGCCCTTTTTGGCCAAGGGCATCATTGTCAACGTTTTGCCGCTTTTCATGTGCTTTAAAGGCGAGTCGAATCTACCTCCTGAAATCTGTTTCCTGCAAATCTGCCTTGCTTTCAAATCCTCTTCGTTGCCTTCCCTCAATATATTTGTGGACGAGAGTTCTCATTTATAACTCTGCACGTTTGTGAATTGCAGTGCCCCTGAGCTCCATTTGTCTCCTCGCTTTTTTGGGAGCTGGCCGCAAAAGCGCAGGATTGCTTCAGGCCCTATTTTGGTTCTGGGGGGCAGGCTGAGCCTGTGGTTCATTCTTCTTCCTGATGGGAAAATGGAGTGACCTGTGCCTATCCCAACACCTAGGGCTAGTCTTTCGTTGGTTCCCCGTCTTCCCGTTCATCCTCAGGACAAATTGCAACCTGGACGAAACAGGAGGTTAAAGGTGGTGATTCTCCAAGTAGGGAGATGGTTAGTCAAGCGGCTGGAATGGCGAACCCGAGCACAAGGAGAGGAGAAATGAGGTGCGTTTTAGAAACCTTTCCCGATCTCACGGCATACCATCTTCTGGGTTTCCCATGCATGTTTTGATGTAGGAAGATTCCGTTGTACCTGGAGATTTGAGACCCATGGGGTGGGTACCCCGCGGTATTACTTTAAAGTATCTGCATTTGCTCACCCAACCTCACCAATCCTCTCAGCCCCAAGAGTGTCCAGCCTTATGTCTCATCCAGCTGTGGGTCTAGATATGGTCAATCCAGGTTGCATCAGAGACCCTGAACGGATTTTGTAAGAATTTCTCTCTCTTTCACTGTCTTTGCTTTGTGGGTTTTTTAAAGTAATGTATGTTTAGAATGGGGTTTGGCTGCTTTTCCCTGCTGTGTTTATGCCGCTTTACACCCTCTTGATTCACTTGCAGAGAGATATCAATACATAGGTTTTCAGATTCATACTAGTCAGATATATTCTTGTGCGGTGACTAGGGGGTGTTGAGTCCAGTTCACTGAGCAGGGAGTAGGCCTTGTCTATTACATATTTGGCTTATGGAGCGGTGTCTGAGCTAATTTCAAACCCTTGTTTTATGCATCACCCCACCTCACCTTTCCGGTTAAGCAGCCATAGTGTGTCTTCTAAAGGTGTGACTCTGTTCTGTTTTGTAATTCAGTTCAAGTGTAGTGATTTTGACATTCCCTCTATAAGCGATATCTTAGGATAAGTGCCTTTTTCTGTGTGACTTATTTCACTTAGACTCATCGTACCTAAATCCACTCATCATGCTGCTAACTAGCCTTATGACATTGATTTCATGGCTGAGTGATATTGCATTGTGCCAAGTACCACCATTTCTTTATCCATTTTTCTCTTTCCTGGGATATTGAAGGTGTACCGAAGCGGAGGTTCTTGTAAACAGAGCAGCCGTAAAGTTTGGGGTGCCTGTGTCTTGTTGATTTTTAATTTTCCCAATTTATACGCCCATGAGTGGAAGTGCCCTATGCTCTCAACGCTGTGTTTATTACTTGTTTCAGGACACACCGTACTCATCTCCAGAGTGCCTGTTGGCAATTTACATCCCGCCCATCAGCGTAGCAAGGCTCCCATGTCTCCATGGCCTGTCCTGCTTTTCTGGTTTTTACACTTTGTTCAGCATGGCCCTTTTGACCGAGGGCAAGCGAGACTTCTTTGTAGCGCTGATTTGCCCTTCCGGCTTGCTTGGTTGGCCAAAAAGGGCGTATGCGTTTTTTCCTGAATATATTCAGGAAAAAACGCATACGCCCTTTTTGGCCAAGGGCATCATTGTCAACGTTTTGCCGCTTTTCATGTGCTTTAAAGGCGAGTCGAATCTACCTCCTGAAATCTGTTTCCTGCAAATCTGCCTTGCTTTCAAATCCTCTTCGTTGCCTTCCCTCAATATATTTGTGGACGAGAGTTCTCATTTATAACTCTGCACGTTTGTGAATTGCAGTGCCCCTGAGCTCCATTTGGCTCCTCGCTTTTTTGGGAGCTGGCCGCAAAAGCGCAGGATTGCTTCAGGCCCTATTTTGGTTCTGGGGGGCAGGCTGAGCCTGTGGTTCATTCTTCTTCCTGATGGGAAAATGGAGTGACCTGTGCCTATCCCAACACCTAGGGCTAGTCTTTCGTTGGTTCCCCGTCTTCCCGTTCATCCTCAGGACAAATTGCAACCTGGACGAAACAGTAGGTTAAAGGTGCTGATTCTCCAAGTAGGGAGATGGTTAGTCAAGCGGCTGGAATGGCGAACCCGAGCACAAGGAGAGGAGAAATGAGATGCGTTTTAGAAACCTTTCCCGATCTCATGGCATACCATCTTCTGGGTTTCCCATGCATGTTTTGATGTAGGAAGATTCCCTTGTACCTGGAGATTTGAGACCCATGGGGTGGGTACCCCGCGGTATTACTTTAAAGTATCTGCATTTGCTCACCCAACCTCACCAATCCTCTCAGCCCCAAGAGTGTCCAGCCTTATGTCTCATCCAGCTGTGGGTCTTGATATGGTCAATCCAGGCTGCATCAGAGACCCTGAACGGATTTTGTAAGAATTTCTCTCTCTTTCACTGTCTTTGCTTTGTGGGTTTTTTAAAGTAATGTATGTTTAGAATGGGGTTTGGCTGCTTTTCCCTGCTGTGTTTATGCCGCTTTACACCCTCTTGATTCACTTGCAGAGAGATATCAATACATAGGTTTTCAGATTCATACTAGTCAGATATATTCTTGTGCGGTGACTAGGGGGTGTTGAGTCCAGTTCACTGAGCAGGGAGTAGGCCTTGTCTATTACATATTTGGCTTATGGAGCGGTGTCTGAGCTAATTTCAAACCCTTGTTTTATGCATCACCCCACCTCACCTTTCCGGTTAAGCAGCCATAGTGTGTCTTCTAAAGGTGTGACTCTGTTCTGTTTTGTAATTCAGTTCAAGTGTAGCGATTTTGACATTCCCTCTATAAGCGATATCTTAGGATAAGTGCCTTTTTCTGTGTGACTTATTTCACTTAGACTCATCGTACCTAAATCCACTCATCATGCTGCTAACTAGCCTTATGACATTGATTTCATGGCTGAGTGATATTGCATTGTGCCAAGTACCACCATTTCTTTATCCATTTATCTCTTTCCTGGGATATTGAAGGTGTACCGAAGCGGAGGTTCTTGTAAACAGAGCAGCCGTAAAGTTTGGGGTGCCTGTGTCTTGTTGATTTTTAGTTTTCCCAATTTATACGCCCATGAGTGGAAGTGCCCTATGCTCTCTACGCTGTGTTTATTACTTGTTTCAGGACACACCGTACTCTTCTCCAGAGTGCCTGTTGGCAATTTACATCCCGCCCATCAGCGTAGCAAGGCTCCCATGTCTCCATATCCTGTCCTGTTTTTCTGGTTTTTACACTTTGTTCAACATGGCCCTTTTGACCGAGGGCAAGCGAGACTTCTTTGTAGCGCTGATTTGCCCTTCCGGCTTGCTTGGTTGGCCAAAAAGGGCGTATGCGTTTTTTCCTGAATATATTCAGGAAAAAACGCATACGCCCTTTTTGGCCAAGGGCATCATTGTCAACGTTTTGCCGCTTTTCATGTGCTTTAAAGGCGAGTCGAATCTACCTCCTGAAATCTGTTTCCTGCAAATCTGCCTTGCTTTCAAATCCTCTTCGTTGCCTTCCCTCAATATATTTGTGGACGAGAGTTCTCATTTATAACTCTGCACGTTTGTGAATTGCAGTGCCCCTGAGCTCCATTTGTCTCCTCGCTTTTTTGGGAGCTGGCCGCAAAAGCGCAGGATTGCTTCAGGCCCTATTTTGGTTCTGGGGGGCAGGCTGAGCCTGTGGTTCATTCTTCTTCCTGATGGGAAAATGGAGTGACCTATGCCTGTCCCAACACCTAGGGCTCATCTCTCGTTGGTTCCCCGTCTTCACGTTCATCCTCAGGACAAATTGCAACCTGTACAATCAGGAGGTTAAAGGTGCTGATTCTTCAAGTAGGGAGATGGTTAGTCAAGCAGCTGGAATGGTGAACCCGAGCACAAGGAGAGGAGAAATGAGGTGCATTTTAGAAACCTTTCCCGATCTCATGGCATACCATCTTCTGGGTTTCCCATGCATGTTTTGATGTAGGAAGATGCCCTTGTACCTGGAGATTTGAGACCCATGGGGTGTGTTCCACGCAGTGTTACTTTAAATTATCTGCGTTTGCTCACCCAACCTCACCAATCCTCTCAGCCCCAAGAGTGTCCAGCCTTATGTCTCATCCAGCTGTGGGTCTAGATATGGTCAATCCAGGTTGCATCATAGACCCAGAACGGATTTTGTAAGAATTTCTCTCTCTTTCACTGTCTTTGCTTTGTGGGTTTTTTAAAGTAATGTATGTTTAGAATGGGGTTTGGCTGCTTTTCCCTGCTGTGTTTATGCCGCTTTACACCCTCTTGATTCACTTGCAGAGAGATATCGATACATAGGTTTTCAGATTCTTACTAGTCAGATATATTCTTGTGTGGTGACTAGGGTGTGTTGAGTCCAGTTCATTGAGCAGGGAGTAGGCCTTGTCTATTACATATTTGGCTTATGGAGCGGTCTCTGAGCTAATTTCAAACCCTTGTTTTATGCATCACCCCACCTCACCTTTCCGGTTAAGCAGCCATAGTGTGTCTTCTAAAGGTGTGCCTCTGTTCTGTTTTGTAATTCAGTTCAAGTGTAGCGATTTTGACATTCTCTCTATAAGCGATATCTTAGGATAAGTGCCTTTTTCTGTGTGACTTAATTCACTTAGAATCATCGTCGCTAAATCGACACATCATGCTGCTAATTAGCCTTATGACATTGATTTCATGGCTGAGTGATATTCCATTGTGCCAAGTACCACCATTTCTTTATCCATTTTTCTCTTTCCTGGGATATTGAAGGTGTACCGAAGCGGAGGTTCTTGGCAACAGAGCAGCCGTAAAGTTTGGGGTGCCTGTGTCTTGTTGATTTTTAATTTTCCCAATTTATACGCCCATGAGTGGAAGTGCCCTATGCTCTCAACGCTGTGTTTATTACTTGTTTCAGGACACACCGTACTCATCTCCAGAGTGCCTGTTGGCAATTTACATCCCGCCCATCAGCGTAGCAAGGCTCCCATGTCTCCATGGCCTGTCCTGCTTTTCTGGTTTTTACACTTTGTTCAGCATGGCCCTTTTGACCGAGGGCAAGCGAGACTTCTTTGTAGCGCTGATTTGCCCTTCCGGCTTGCTTGGTTGGCCAAAAAGGGCGTATGCCTTTTTTCCTGAATATATTCAGGAAAAAACGCATACGCCCTTTTTGGCCAAGGGCATCATTGTCAACGTTTTGCCGCTTTTCATGTGCTTTAAAGGCGAGTCGAATCTACCTCCTGAAATCTGTTTCCTGCAAATCTGCCTTGCTTTCAAATCCTCTTCGTTGCCTTCCTTCAATATATTTGTGGACGAGAGTTCTCATTTATAACTCTGCACGTTTGTGAATTGCAGTGCCCCTGAGCTCCATTTGTCTCCTCGCTTTTTTGGGAGCTGGCCGCAAAAGCGCAGGATTGCTTCAGGCCCTATTTTGGTTCTGGGGGGCAGGCTGAGCCTGTGGTTCATTCTTCTTCCTGATGGGAAAATGGAGTGACCTATGCCTGTCCCAACACCTAGGGCTCGTCTCTCGTTGGTTCCCCGTCTTCACGTTCATCCTCAGGACAAATTGCAACGTGTACAATCAGGAGGTTAAAGGTGCTGATTCTCCAAGTAGGGAGATGGTTAGTCAAGCAGCTGGAATGGTGAACCCGAGCACAAGGAGAGGAGAAATGAGGTGCATTTTAGAAACCTTTCCCGATCTCATGGCATACCATCTTCTGGGTTTCCCATGCATGTTTTGATGTAGGAAGATGCCCTTGTACCTGGAGATTTGAGACCCATGGGGTGTGTTCCCCGCAGTGTTACTTTAAAGTATCTGCGTTTGCTCACCCAACATCACCAATCCTCTCAGCCACAAGAGTGTCCAGCCTTATGTCTCATCCAGCTGTGGGTCTAGATATGGTCAATCCAGGTTGCATCATAGACCCTGAACGGATTTTGTAAGAATTTCTCTCTCTTTCACTGTCTTTGTTTTGTGGGTTTTTTAAAGAAATTTATGTTTAGAATCGGGCTTGGCTGCTTTTCCCTGCTGTGTTGATGCCGCTTTACACCCTCTTGATTCACTTGCAGAGAGATATCGATATATATGTTTTCAGATTCTTACTAGTCAGATATATTCTTGTGTGGTGACTAGGGTGTGTTGAGTCCAGTTCACTGAGCAGGGAGTAGGCCTTGTCTATTACATATTTGGCTTATGGAGCGGTCTCTGAGCTAATTTGAAACCCTTGTTTTATGCATCACCCCACCTCACCTTTCCCGTTAAGCAGCCATAGTGTGTCTTCTAAAGGTGTGACTCTGTTCTGTTTTGTAATTCAGTTCAAGTGTAGCGATTTTGACATTCCCTCTATAAGCGATATCTTAGGATAAGTGTCTTTTTCTGTGTGACTTATGTCACTTAGAATCATCGTACCTAAATCCACTCATCATGCTGCTAACTAGCCTTATGACATTGATTTCATGGCTGAGTGATATTCCATTGTGCCAAGTACCACCATTTCTTTATCCATTTTTCTCTTTCCTGGGATATTGAAGGTGTACCGAAGCGGAGGTTCTTGGCAACAGAGCAGCCGTAAAGTTTGGGGTGCCTGTGTCTTGTTGATTTTTAGTTTTCCCAATTTATACGCCCATGAGTGGAAGTGCCCTATGCTCTCAACGCTGTGTTTATTACTTGTTTCAGGACACACCGTACTCTTCTCCGGAGTGCCTGTTGGCAATTTACATCCCGCCCATCAGCGTAGCAAGGCTCCCATGTCTCCATGGCCTGTCCTGATTTTCTGGTTTTTACACTTTGTTCAGTATGGCCCTTTTGACCGAGGGCAAGCGAGACTTCTTTGTAGCGCTGATTTGCCCTTCCGGCTTGCTTGGTTGGCCAAAAAGGGCGTATGCGTTTTTTCCTGAATATATTCAGGAAAAAACGCATACGCCCTTTTTGGCCAAGGGCATCATTGTCAACGTTTTGCCGCTTTTCATGTGCTTTAAAGGCGAGTCGAATCTACCTCCTGAAATCTGTTTCCTGCAAATCTGCCTTGCTTTCAAATCCTCTTCGTTGCCTTCCCTCAATATATTTGTGGACGAGAGTTCTCATTTATAACTCTGCACGTTTGTGAATTGCAGTGCCCCTGAGCTCCATTTGTCTCCTCGCTTTTTTGGGAGCTGGCCGCAAAAGCGCAGGATTGCTTCAGGCCCTATTTTGGTTCTGGGGGGCAGGCTGAGCCTGTGGTTCATTCTTCTTCCTGATGGGAAAATGGAGTGACCTGTGCCTATCCCAACACCTAGGGCTAGTCTTTCGTTGGTTCCCCGTCTTCCCGTTCATCCTCAGGACAAATTGCAACCTGGACGAAACAGTAGGTTAAAGGTGCTGATTCTCCAAGTAGGGAGATGTTTAGTCAAGCGGCTGGAATGGCGAACCCGAGCACAAGGAGAGGAGAAATGAGGTGCGTTTTAGAAACCTTTCCCGATCTCATGGCATACCATCTTCTGGGTTTCCCATGCATGTTTTGATGTAGGAAGATTCCCTTGTACCTGGAGATTTGAGACCCATGGGGTGGGTACCCCGCGGTATTACTTTAAAGTATCTGCATTTGCTCACCCAACCTCACCAATCCTCTCAGCCCCAAGAGTGTCCAGCCTTATGTCTCATCCAGCTGTGGGTCTTGATATGGTCAATCCAGGTTGCATCAGAGACCCTGAACGGATTTTGTAAGAATTTCTCTCTCTTTCACTGTCTTTGCTTTGTGGGTTTTTTAAAGTAATGTATGTTTAGAATGGGGTTTGGCTGCTTTTCCCTGCTGTGTTTATGCCGCTTTACACCCTCTTGATTCACTTGCAGAGAGATATCAATACATAGGTTTTCAGATTCATACTAGTCAGATATATTCTTGTGCGGTGACTAGGGGGTGTTGAGTCCAGTTCACTGAGCAGGGAGTAGGCCTTGTCTATTACATATTTGGCTTATGGAGCGGTGTCTGAGCTAATTTCAAACCCTTGTTTTATGCATCACCCCACCTCACCTTTCCGGTTAAGCAGCCATAGTGTGTCTTCTAAAGGTGTGACTCTGTTCTGTTTTGTAATTCAGTTCAAGTGTAGCGATTTTGACATTCCCTCTATAAGCGATATCTTAGGATAAGTGCCTTTTTCTGTGTGACTTATTTCACTTAGACTCATCGTACCTAAATCCACTCATCATGCTGCTAACTAGCCTTATGACATTGATTTCATGGCTGAGTGATATTGCATTGTGCCAAGTACCACCATTTCTTTATCCATTTATCTCTTTCCTGGGATATTGAAGGTGTACCGAAGCGGAGGTTCTTGTAAACAGAGCAGCCGTAAACTTTGGGGTGCCTGTGTCTTGTTGATTTTTAGTTTTCCCAATTTATACGCCCATGAGTGGAAGTGCCCTATGCTCTCTACGCTGTGTTTATTACTTGTTTCAGGACACACCGTACTCTTCTCCAGAGTGCCTGTTGGCAATTTACATCCCGCCCATCAGCGTAGCAAGGCTCCCATGTCTCCATGTCCTGTCCTGTTTTTCTGGTTTTTACACTTTGTTCAACATGGCCCTTTTGACCGAGGGCAAGCGAGACTTCTTTGTAGCGCTGATTTGCCCTTCCGGCTTGCTTGGTTGGCCAAAAAGGGCGTATGCGTTTTTTCCTGAATATATTCAGGAAAAAACGCATACGCCCTTTTTGGCCAAGGGCATCATTGTCAACGTTTTGCCGCTTTTCATGTGCTTTAAAGGCGAGTCGAATCTACCTCCTGAAATCTGTTTCCTGCAAATCTGCCTTGCTTTCAAATCCTCTTCGTTGCCTTCCCTCAATATATTTGTGGACGAGAGTTCTCATTTATAACTCTGCACGTTTGTGAATTGCAGTGCCCCTGAGCTCCATTTGTCTCCTCGCTTTTTTGGGAGCTGGCCGCAAAAGCGCAGGATTGCTTCAGGCCCTATTTTGGTTCTGGGGGGCAGGCTGAGCCTGTGGTTCATTCTTCTTCCTGATGGGAAAATGGAGTGACCTATGCCTGTCCCAACACCTAGGGCTCATCTCTCGTTGGTTCCCCGTCTTCACGTTCATCCTCAGGACAAATTGCAACCTGTACAATCAGGAGGTTAAAGGTGCTGATTCTTCAAGTAGGGAGATGGTTAGTCAAGCAGCTGGAATGGTGAACCCGAGCACAAGGAGAGGAGAAATGAGGTGCATTTTAGAAACCTTTCCCGATCTCATGGCATACCATCTTCTGGGTTTCCCATGCATGTTTTGATGTAGGAAGATGCCCTTGTACCTGGAGATTTGAGACCCATGGGGTGTGTTCCCCGCAGTGTTACTTTAAATTATCTGCGTTTGCTCACCCAACCTCACCAATCCTCTCAGCCCCAAGAGTGTCCAGCCTTATGTCTCATCCAGCTGTGGGTCTAGATATGGTCAATCCAGGTTGCATCATAGACCCAGAACGGATTTTGTAAGAATTTCTCTCTCTTTCACTGTCTTTGCTTTGTGGGTTTTTTAAAGTAATGTATGTTTAGAATGGGGTTTGGCTGCTTTTCCCTGCTGTGTTTATGCCGCTTTACACCCTCTTGATTCACTTGCAGAGAGATATCGATACATAGGTTTTCAGATTCTTACTAGTCAGATATATTCTTGTGTGGTGACTAGGGTGTGTTGAGTCCAGTTCATTGAGCAGGGAGTAGGCCTTGTCTATTACATATTTGGCTTATGGAGCGGTCTCTGAGCTAATTTCAAACCCTTGTTTTATGCATCACCCCACCTCACCTTTCCCGTTAAGCAGCCATAGTGTGTCTTCTAAAGGTGTGACTCTGTTCTGTTTTGTAATTCAGTTCAAGTGTAGCGATTTTGACATTCCCTCTATAAGCGATATCTTAGGATAAGTGTCTTTTTCTGTGTGACTTATTTCACTTAGAATCATCGTACCTAAATCCACTCATCATGCTGCTAACTAGCCTTATGATATTGATTTCATGGCTGAGTGATATTCCATTGTGCCAAGTACCACCATTTCTTTATCCATTTTTCTCTTTCCTGGGATATTGAAGGTGTACCGAAGCGGAGGTTCTTGTAAACAGAGCAGCCGTAAAGTTTGGGGTGCCTGTGTCTTGTTGATTTTTAATTTTCCCAATTTATACGCCCATGAGTGGAAGTGCCCTATGCTCTCAACGCTGTGTTTATTACTTGTTTCAGGACACACCGTACTCATCTCCAGAGTGCCTGTTGGCAATTTACATCCCGCCCATCAGCGTAGCAAGGCTCCCATGTCTCCATGGCCTGTCCTGCTTTTCTGGTTTTTACACTTTGTTCAGCATGGCCCTTTTGACCGAGGGCAAGCGAGACTTCTTTGTAGCGCTGATTTGCCCTTCCGGCTTGCTTGGTTGGCCAAAAAGGGCGTATGCCTTTTTTCCTGAATATATTCAGGAAAAAACGCATACGCCCTTTTTGGCCAAGGGCATCATTGTCAACGTTTTGCCGCTTTTCATGTGCTTTAAAGGCGAGTCGAATCTACCTCCTGAAATCTGTTTCCTGCAAATCTGCCTTGCTTTCAAATCCTCTTCGTTGCCTTCCTTCAATATATTTGTGGACGAGAGTTCTCATTTATAACTCTGCACGTTTGTGAATTGCAGTGCCCCTGAGCTCCATTTGTCTCCTCGCTTTTTTGGGAGCTGGCCGCAAAAGCGCAGGATTGCTTCAGGCCCTATTTTGGTTCTGGGGGGCAGGCTGAGCCTGTGGTTCATTCTTCTTCCTGATGGGAAAATGGAGTGACCTATGCCTGTCCCAACACCTAGGGCTCGTCTCTCGTTGGTTCCCCGTCTTCACGTTCATCCTCAGGACAAATTGCAACCTGTACAATCAGGAGGTTAAAGGTGCTGATTCTCCAAGTAGGGAGATGGTTAGTCAAGCAGCTGGAATGGTGAACCCGAGCACAAGGAGAGGAGAAATGAGGTGCATTTTAGAAACCTTTCCCGATCTCATGGCATACCATCTTCTGGGTTTCCCATGCATGTTTTGATGTAGGAAGATTCCCTTGTACCTGGAGATTTGAGACCCATGGGGTGGGTACCCCGCGGTATTACTTTAAAGTATCTGCATTTGCTCACCCAACCTCACCAATCCTCTCAGCCCCAAGAGTGTCCAGCCTTATGTCTCATCCAGCTGTGGGTCTAGATATGGTCAATCCAGGTTGCATCAGAGACCCTGAACGGATTTTGTAAGAATTTCTCTCTCTTTCACTGTCTTTGCTTTGTGGGTTTTTTAAAGTAATGTATGTTTAGAATGGGGTTTGGCTGCTTTTCCCTGCTGTGTTTATGCCGCTTTACACCCTCTTGATTCACTTGCAGTGAGATATCAATACATAGGTTTTCAGATTCTTACTAGTCAGATATATTCTTGTGCGGTGACTAGGGGGTGTTGAGTCCAGTTCACTGAGCAGGTAGTAGGCCTTGTCTATTACATATTTGGCTTATGGAGCGGTCTCTGAGCTAATTTCAAACCCTTGTTTTATGCATCACCCCACCTCACCTTTCCGGTTAAGCAGCCATAGTGTGTCTTCTAAAGGTGTGCCTCTGTTCTGTTTTGTAATTCAGTTCAAGTGTAGCGATTTTGACATTCTCTCTATAAGCGATATCTTAGGATAAGTGCCTTTTTCTGTGTGACTTAATTCACTTAGAATCATCGTCGCTAAATCGACACATCATGCTGCTAATTAGCCTTATGACATTAATTTCATGGCTGAGTGATATTCCATTGTGCCAAGTACCACCATTTCTTTATCCATTTTTCTCTTTCCTGGGATATTGAAGGTGTACCGAAGCGGAGGTTCTTGGCAACAGAGCAGCCGTAAAGTTTGGGGTGCCTGTGTCTTGTTGATTTTTAATTTTCCCAATTTATACGCCCATGAGTGGAAGTGCCCTATGCTCTCAACGCTGTGTTTATTACTTGTTTCAGGACACACCGTACTCATCTCCAGAGTGCCTGTTGGCAATTTACATCCCGCCCATCAGCGTAGCAAGGCTCCCATGTCTCCATGGCCTGTCCTGCTTTTCTGGTTTTTACACTTTGTTCAGCATGGCCCTTTTGACCGAGGGCAAGCGAGACTTCTTTGTAGCGCTGATTTGCCCTTCCGGCTTGCTTGGTTGGCCAAAAAGGGCGTATGCGTTTTTTCCTGAATATATTCAGGAAAAAACGCATACGCCCTTTTTGGCCAAGGGCATCATTGTCAACGTTTTGCCGCTTTTCATGTGCTTTAAAGGCGAGTCGAATCTACCTCCTGAAATCTGTTTCCTGCAAATCTGCCTTGCTTTCAAATCCTCTTCGTTGCCTTCCTTCAATATATTTGTGGACGAGAGTTCTCATTTATAACTCTGCACGTTTGTGAATTGCAGTGCCCCTGAGCTCCATTTGTCTCCTCGCTTTTTTGGGAGCTGGCCGCAAAAGCGCAGGATTGCTTCAGGCCCTATTTTGGTTCTGGGGGGCAGGCTGAGCCTGTGGTTCATTCTTCTTCCTGATGGGAAAATGGAGTGACCTATGCCTGTCCCAACACCTAGGGCTCGTCTCTCGTTGGTTCCCCGTCTTCACGTTCATCCTCAGGACAAATTGCAACGTGTACAATCAGGAGGTTAAAGGTGCTGATTCTCCAAGTAGGGAGATGGTTAGTCAAGCAGCTGGAATGGTGAACCCGAGCACAAGGAGAGGAGAAATGAGGTGCATTTTAGAAACCTTTCCCGATCTCATGGCATACCATCTTCTGGGTTTCCCATGCATGTTTTGATGTAGGAAGATGCCCTTGTACCTGGAGATTTGAGACCCATGGGGTGTGTTCCCCGCAGTGTTACTTTAAAGTATCTGCGTTTGCTCACCCAACATCACCAATCCTCTCAGCCCCAAGAGTGTCCAGCCTTATGTCTCATCCAGCTGTGGGTCTAGATATGGTCAATCCAGGTTGCATCAGAGACCCTGAACGGATTTTGTAAGAATTTCTCTCTCTTTCACTGTCTTTGCTTTGTGGGTTTTTTAAAGTAATGTATGTTTAGAATGGGGTTTGGCTGCTTTTCCCTGCTGTGTTTATGCCGCTTTACACCCTCTTGATTCACTTGCAGAGAGATATCAATACATAGGTTTTCAGATTCATACTAGTCAGATATATTCTTTTGCGGTGACTAGGGGGTGTTGAGTCCAGTTCACTGAGCAGGGAGTAGGCCTTGTCTATTACATATTTGGCTTATGGAGCGGTGTCTGAGCTAATTTCAAACCCTTGTTTTATGCATCACCCCACCTCACCTTTCCGGTTAAGCAGCCATAGTGTGTCTTCTAAAGGTGTGACTCTGTTCTGTTTTGTAATTCAGTTCAAGTGTAGCGATTTTGACATTCCCTCTATAAGCGATATCTTAGGATAAGTGCCTTTTTCTGTGTGACTTATTTCACTTAGACTCATCGTACCTAAATCCACTCATCATGCTGCTAACTAGCCTTATGACATTGATTTCATGGCTGAGTGATATTGCATTGTGCCAAGTACCACAATTTCTTTATCCATTTATCTCTTTCCTGGGATATTGAAGGTGTACCGAAGCAGAGGTTCTTGTAAACAGAGCAGCCGTAAAGTTTGGGGTGCCTGTGTCTTGTTGATTTTTAGTTTTCCCAATTTATACGCCCATGAGTGGAAGTGCCCTATGCTCTCCACGCTGTGTTTATTACTTGTTTCAGGACACACCGTACTCTTCTCCAGAGTGCCTGTTGGCAAATTACATCCCGCCCATCAGCGTAGCAAGGCTCCCATGTCTCCATGGCCTGTCCTGTTTTTCTGGTTTTTACACTTTGTTCAACATGGCCCTTTTGACCGAGGGCAAGCGAGACTTCTTTGTAGCGCTGATTTGCCCTTCCGGCTTGCTTGGTTGGCCAAAAAGGGCGTATGCGTTTTTTCCTGAATATATTCAGGAAAAAACGCATACGCCCTTTTTGGCCAAGGGCATCATTGTCAACGTTTTGCCGCTTTTCATGTGCTTTAAAGGCGAGTCAAATCTACCTCCTGAAATCTGTTTCCTGCAAATCTGCCTTGCTTTCAAATCCTCTGCGTTGCCTTCCCTCAATATATTTGTGGACGAGAGTTCTCATTTATAACTCTGCACGTTTGTGAATTGCAGTGCCCCTGAGCTCCATTTGTCTCCTCGCTTTTTTGGGAGCTGGCCGCAAAAGCGCAGGATTGCTTCAGGCCCTATTTTGGTTCTGGGGGGCAGGCTGAGCCTGTGGTTCATTCTTCTTCCTGATGGGAAAATGGAGTGACCTATGCCTGTCCCAACACCTAGGGCTCGTCTCTCGTTGGTTCCCCGTCTTCACGTTCATCCTCAGGACAAATTGCAACCTGTACAATCAGGAGGTTAAAGGTGCTGATTCTTCAAGTAGGGAGATGGTTAGTCAAGCAGCTGGAATGGTGAACCCGAGAACAAGGAGAGGAGAAATGAGGTGCATTTTAGAAACCTTTCCCGATCTCATGGCATACCATCTTCTGGGTTTCCCATGCATGTTTTGATGTAGGAAGATGCCCTTGTACCTGGAGATTTGAGACCCATAGGGTGTGTTCCCCGCAGTGTTACTTTAAATTATCTGCGTTTGCTCACCCAACCTCACCAATCCTCTCAGCCCCAAGAGTGTCCAGCCTTATGTCTCATCCAGCTGTGGGTCTAGATATGGTCAATCCAGGTTGCATCATAGACCCAGAACGGATTTTGTAAGAATTTCTCTCTCTTTCACTGTCTTTGCTTTGTGGGTTTTTTAAAGTAATGTATGTTTAGAATGGGGTTTGGCTGCTTTTCCCTGCTGTGTTTATGCCGCTTTACACCCTCTTGATTCACTTGCAGAGAGATATCGATACATAGGTTTTCAGATTCTTACTAGTCAGATATATTCTTGTGTGGTGACTAGGGTGTGTTGAGTCCAGTTCACTGAGCAGGGAGTAGGCCTTGTCTATTACATATTTGGCTTATGGAGCGGTGTCTGAGCTAATTTCAAACCCTTGTTTTATGCATCACCCCACCTCACCTTTCCCGTTAATCAGCCATAGTGTGTCTTCTAAAGGTGTGACTCTGTTCTGTTTTGTAATTCAGTTCAAGTGTAGCGATTTTGACATTCCCTCTATAAGCGATATCTTAGGATAAGTGCCTTTTTCTGTGTGACTTATTTCACTTAGAATCATCGTACCTAAATCCACTCATCATGCTGCTAACTAGCCTTATGACATTGATTTCATGGCTGAGTGATATTGCATTGTGCCAAGTACCACCAGTTCTTTATCCATTTTTCTCTTTCCTGGGATATTGAAGGTGTACCGAAGCGGAGGTTCTTGTAAACAGAGCAGCCGTAAAGTTTGGGGTGCCTGTGTCTTGTTGATTTTTAGTTTTCCCAATTTATACGCCCATGAGTGGAAGTGCCCTATGCTCTCAACGCTGTGTTTATTACTTGTCTCAGGACACACCGTACTCATCTCCAGAGTGCCTGTTGGCAATTTACATCCCGCCCATTAGCATAGCAAGGCTCCCATGTCTCCATGGCCTGTCCTGCTTTTCTGGTTTTTACACTTTGTTCAGCATGGCCCTTTTGACCGAGGGCAAGCGAGACTTCTTTGTAGCGCTGATTTGCCCTTCCGGCTTGCTTGGTTGGCCAAAAAGGGCGTATGCGTTTTTTCCTGAATATATTCAGGAAAAAACGCATACGCCCTTTCTGGCCAAGGGCATCATTGTCAACGTTTTGCCGCTTTTCATGTGCTTTAAAGGCGAGTCGAATCTACCTCCTGAAATCTGTTTCCTGCAAATCTGCCTTGCTTTCAAATCCTCTTCGTTGCCTTCCTTCAATATATTTGTGGACGAGAGTTCTCATTTATAACTCTGCACGTTTGTGAATTGCAGTGCCCCTGAGCTCCATTTGTCTCCTCGCTTTTCTGGGAGCTGGCCGCAAAAGCGCAGGATTGCTTCAGGCCCTATTTTGGTTCTGGGGGGCAGGCTGAGCCTGTGGTTCATTCTTCTTCCTGATGGGAAAATGGAGTGACCTATGCCTGTCCCAACACCTAGGGCTCGTCTCTCGTTGGTTCCCCGTCTTCACGTTCATCCTCAGGACAAATTGCAACCTGTACAATCAGGAGGTTATAGGCGCTGATTCTCCAAGTAGGGAGATGGTTAGTCAAGCAGCTGGAATGGTGAACCCGTGCACAAGGAGAGGAGAAATGAGGTGCATTTTAGAAACCTTTCCCGATCTCATGGCATACCATCTTCTGGGTTTCCCATGCATGTTTTGATGTAGGAAGATGCCCTTGTACCTGGAGATTTGATACCCATGGGGTGTGTTCCCCGCAGTGTTACTTTAAAGTATCTGCGTTTGCTCACCCAACCTCACCAATCCTCTCAGCCCCAAGAGTGTCCAGCCTTCTGTCTCATCCAGCTGTGGGTCTAGATATGGTCAATCCAGGTTGCATCAGAGACCCTGAACGGATTTTGTAAGAATTTCTCTCTCTTTCACTGTCTTTTTTTTGTGGGTTTTTTAAAGTAATTTATGTTTAGAATCGGGCTTGGCTGCTTTTCCCTGCTGTGTTGATGCCGTTTTACACTCACTTGATTCACTTGCAGAGAGATATCGATACATAGGTTTTCAGATTCTTACTAGTCAGATATATTCTTGTGTGGTGACTAGGGTGTGTTGAGTCCAGTTCACTGAGCAGGGAGTAGGCCTTGTCTATTACATATTTGGCTTATGGAGCGGTCTCTGAGCTAATTTGAAACCCTTGTTTTATGCATCACCCCACCTCACCTTTCCCGTTAAGCAGCCATAGTGTGTCTTCTAAAGGTGTGACTCTGTTCTTTTATGTAATTCAGTTCAAGTGTAGCGATTTTGACATTCCCTCTCTAAGCGATATCTTAGGATAAGTGTCTTTTTCTGTGTGACTTATTTCACTTAGAATCATCGTACCTAAATCCACTCATCATGCTGCTAACTAGCCTTATGACATTGATTTCATGGCTGAGTGATATTCCATTGTGCCAAGTACCACCATTTCTTTATCCATTTTTCTCTTTCCTGGGATATTGAAGGTGTACCGAAGCGGAGGTTCTTGGAAACAGAGAAGCCGTAAACTTTAGGGTGCCTGTGTCTTGTTGATTTTTAGTTTTCCCAATTTATACGCCCATGAGTGGAAGTGCCCTATGCTCTCTACGCTGTGTTTATTACTTGTTTCAGGACACA
This sequence comes from Eubalaena glacialis, assembly GCF_028564815.1. Taxonomy (NCBI): domain Eukaryota; kingdom Metazoa; phylum Chordata; class Mammalia; order Artiodactyla; family Balaenidae; genus Eubalaena; species Eubalaena glacialis. The sequence continues at coordinate 60,068 of NW_026871360.1, read as the reverse complement.
CCGTACTCTTCTCCAGAGTGCCTGTTGGCAATTTACATCCCGCCCATCAGCGTACTAAGGCTCCCATGTCTCCATGGCCTGTCCTGCTTTTCTGGTTTTTACACTTTGTTCAGCATGGCCCTTTTGACCGAGGGCAAGCGAGACTTCTTTTTAGCGTTGATTTGCACTTCCGGCTTGCTTGGTTGGCCAAAAAGGGCGTATGCGTTTTTTCCTGAATATATTCAGGAAAAAACGCATACGCCCTTTTTGGCCAAGGGCATCATTGTCAACGTTTTGCCGCTTTTCATGTGCTTTAAAGGCGAGTCGAATCTACCTCCTGAAATCTGTTTCCTGCAAATCTGCCTTGCTTTCAAATCCTCTTCGTTGCCTTCCCTCAATATATTTGTGGACGAGAGTTCTCATTTATAACTCTGCACGTTTGTGAATTGCAGTGCCCCTGAGCTCCATTTGTCTCCTCGATTTTTGGGAGCTGGCCGCAAAAGCGCAGGATTGCTTCAGGCCCTATTTTGGTTCTGGGGTGCAGGCTGAGCCTGTGGTTCATTCTTCTTCCTGATGGGAAAATGGAGTGACCTGTGCCTGTCCCAACACCTAGGGCTAGTCTTTCGTTGGTTCCCCGTCTTCCTGTTCATCCTCAGGACAAATTGCAACCTGGACGAAACAGGAGGTTAAAGGTGCTGATTCTCCAAGTAGGGAGATGGTTAGTCAAGCAGCTGGAATGGCGAACCCGAGCACAAGGAGAGGAGAAATGAGGTGCGTTTTAGAAACCTTTCCCGATCTCATGGCATACCATCTTCTGGGTTTCCCATGCATGTTTTGATGTAGGAAGATGCCCTTGTACCTGGAGATTTGAGACCCATGGGGTGTGTTCCCCGCAGTGTTACCTTAAAGTATCTGCGTTTGCTCACCCAACCTCACCAATCCTCTCAGCCCCAAGAGTGTCCAGCCTTATGTCTCATCCAGCTGTGGGTCTAGATATGGTCAATCCAGGTTGCATCAGAGACGCTGAACGGATTTTGTAAGAATTTCTCTCTCTTACTCTGTCTCTGCTTTGTGGCTTTTTTAAAGTAATGTATGTTTAGAATGGGGTTTGGCTGCTATTCCCTGCTGTGTTTATGCCACTTTACACCCTCTTGATTCACTTGCAGAGAGATATCAATACATAGGTTTTCAGATTCATACTAGTCCGATATATTCTTTTGCGGTGACTAGGGGGTGTTGAGTCCAGTTCACTGAGCAGGGAGTAGGCCTTGTCTATTACATATTTGGCTTATGGAGCGGTGTCTGAGCTAATTTCAAACCCTTGTTTTATGCATCACCCCACCTCACCTTTCCGGTTAAGCAGCCATAGTGTGTCTTCTAAAGGTGTGCCTCTGTTCTGTTTTGTAATTCAGTTCAAGTGTAGCGATTTTGACATTCCCTCTATAAGCGATATCTTAGGATAAGTGCCTTTTTCTGTGTGACTTATTTCACTTAGAATCATCGTACCTAAATCCACTCATCATGCTGCTAACTAGTCTTATGACATTGATTTCATGGCTGAGTGATATTCCATTGTGCCAAGTACCACCATTTCTTTATCCATTTTTCTCTTTCCTGGGATATTGAAGGTGTACCGAAGCGGAGGTTCTTGGCAACAGAGCAGCCGTAAAGTTTGGGGTGCCTGTGTCTTGTTGATTTTTAGTTTTCCCAATTTATACGCCCATGAGTGGAAGTGCCCTATGCTCTCAACGCTGTGTTTATTACTTGTTTCAGGACACACCGTACTCATCTCCAGAGTGCCTGTTGGCAATTTACATCCCGCCCATCAGCGTAGCAAGGCTCCCATGTCTCCATGGCCTGTCCTGCTTTTCTGGTTTTTACACTTTGTTCAGCATGGCCCTTTTGACCGAGGGCAAGCGAGACTTCTTTGTAGCGCTGATTTGCCCTCCCGGCTTGCTTGGTTGGCCAAAAGGTGCGTATGCGTTTTTTCCTGAATATATTCAGGAAAAAACGCATACGCCCCTTTTGGCCAAGGGCATCATTGTCAACGTTTTGCCGCTTTTCATGTGCTTTAAAGGCGAGTCGAATTTACCTCCTGAAATCTGTTTCCTGCAAATCTGCCTTGCTTTCAAATCCTCTTCGTTGCCTTCCCTCAATATATTTGTGGACGAGAGTTCTCATTTATAACTCTGCACGTTTGTGAATTGCAGTGCCCCTGAGCTCCATTTGGCTCCTCGCTTTTTTGGGAGCTGGCCGCAAAAGCGCAGGATTGCTTCAGGCCCTATTTTGGTTCTGGAGGGCAGGCTGAGCCTGTGGTTCATTCTTCTTCCTGATGGGAAAATGGAGTGACCTATGCCTGTCCCAACACCTAGGGCTCGTCTCTCGTTGGTTCCCCGTCTTCCCGTTCATCCTCAGGACAAATTGCAACCTGTACAATCAGGAGGTTAAAGGTGCTGATTCTCCAAGTAGGGAGATGGTTAGTCAAGCAGCTGGAATGGTGAACCCGAGCACAAGGAGAGGAGAAATGAGGTGCATTTTAGAAACCTTTCCCGATCTCATGGCATACCATCTTCTGGGTTTCCCATGCATGTTTTGATGTAGGAAGATGCCCTTGTACCTGGAGATTTGAGACCCATGGGGTGTGTTCCCCGCAGTGTTACCTTAAAGTATCTGCGTTTGCTCACCCAACCTCACCAATCCTCTCAGCCCCAAGAGTGTCCAGCCTTCTGTCTCATCCAGCTGTGGGTCTAGATATGGTCAATCCAGGTTTCATCATAGACCCTGAACGGATTTTGTAAGAATTTCTCTCTCTTTCACTGTCTTTGTTTTGTGGGTTTTTTAAAGTAATTTATGTTTAGAATCGGGCTTGGCTGCTTTTCCCTGCTGTGTTGATGCCGCTTTACACCCTCTTGATTCACTTGCAGAGAGATATCGATACATAGGTTTTCAGATTCTTACTAGTCAGATATATTCTTGTGCGGTGACTAGGGTGTGTTGAGTCCAGTTCACTGAGCAGGGAGTAGGCCTTGTCTATTACATATTTGGCTTATGGAGCGGTCTCTGAGCTAATTTCAAACCCTTGTTTTATGCATCACCCCACCTCACCTTTCCCGTTAAGCAGCCATAGTGTGTCTTCTAAAGGTGTGACTCTGTTCTGTTATGTAATTCAGTTCAAGTGTAGCGATTTTGACATTCCCTCTCTAAGCGATATCTTAGGATAAGTGTCTTTTTCTGTGTGACTTATTTCACTTAGAATCATCGTACCTAAATCCACTCATCATGCTGCTAACTAGCCTTATGACATTGATTTCATGGCTGAGTGATATTCCATTGTGCCAAGTACCACCATTTCTTTATCCATTTTTCTCTTTCCTGGGATATTCAAGGTGTACCGAAGCAGAGGTTCTTGGAAACAGAGCAGCCGTAAACTTTAAGGTGCCTGTGTCTTGTTGATTTTTAGTTTTCCCAATTTATACGCCCATGAGTGGAAGTGCCCTATGCTCTCTACGCTGTGTTTATTATTTGTTTCAGGACACACCGTACTCTTCTCCAGAGTGCCTGTTGGCAATTTACATCCCGCCCATCAGCGTACTAAGGCTCCCATGTCTCCATGGCCTGTCCTGCTTTTCTGGTTTTTACACTTTGTTCAGCATGGCCCTTTTGACCGAGGGCAAGCGAGACTTCTTTGTAGCGTTGATTTGCCCTTCCGGCTTGCTTGGTTGGCCAAAAAGGGCGTATGCGTTTTTTCCTGAATATATTCAGGAAAAAACGCATACGCCCTTTTTGGCCAAGGGCATCATTGTCAACGTTTTGCCGCTTTTCATGTGCTTTAAAGGCGAGTCGAATCTACCTCCTGAAATCTGTTTCCTGCAAATCTGCCTTGCTTTCAAATCCTCTTCGTTGCCTTCCCTCAATATATTTGTGGACGAGAGTTCTCATTTATAACTCTGCACGTTTGTGAATTGCAGTGCCCCTGAGCTCCATTTGTCTCCTCGATTTTTGGGAGCTGGCCGCAAAAGCGCAGGATTGCTTCAGGCCCTATTTTGGTTCTGGGGTGCAGGCTGAGCCTGTGGTTCATTCTTCTTCCTGATGGGAAAATGGAGTGACCTATGCCTGTCCCAACACCTAGGGCTCGTCTCTCGTTGGTTCCCCGTCTTCCCGTTCATCCTCAGGACAAATTGCAACCTGTACAATCAGGAGGTTAAAGGTGCTGATTCTCCAAGTAGGGAGATGGTTAGTCAAGCAGCTGGAATGGTGAACCCGAGCACAAGGAGAGGAGAAATGAGGTGCATTTTAGAAACCTTTCCCGATCTCATGGCATACCATCTTCTGGGTTTCCCATGCATGTTTTGATGTAGGAAGATGCCCTTGTACCTGGAGATTTGAGACCCATGGGGTGTGTTCCCCGCAGTGTTACCTTAAAGTATCTGCGTTTGCTCACCCAACCTCACCAATCCTCTCAGCCCCAAGAGTGTCCAGCCTTCTGTCTCATCCAGCTGTGGGTCTAGATATGGTCAATCCAGGTTTCATCATAGACCCTGAACGGATTTTGTAAGAATTTCTCTCTCTTTCACTGTCTTTGTTTTGTGGGTTTTTTAAAGTAATTTATGTTTAGAATCGGGCTTGGCTGCTTTTCCCTGCTGTGTTGATGCCGCTTTACACCCTCTTGATTCACTTGCAGAGAGATATCGATACATAGGTTTTCAGATTCTTACTAGTCAGATATATTCTTGTGCGGTGACTAGGGTGTGTTGAGTCCAGTTCACTGAGCAGGGAGTAGGCCTTGTCTATTACATATTTGGCTTATGGAGCGGTCTCTGAGCTAATTTCAAACCCTTGTTTTATGCATCACCCCACCTCACCTTTCCCGTTAAGCAGCCATAGTGTGTCTTCTAAAGGTGTGACTCTGTTCTGTTATGTAATTCAGTTCAAGTGTAGCGATTTTGACATTCCCTCTCTAAGCGATATCTTAGGATAAGTGTCTTTTTCTGTGTGACTTATTTCACTTAGAATCATCGTACCTAAATCCACTCATCATGCTGCTAACTAGCCTTATGACATTGATTTCATGGCTGAGTGATATTCCATTGTGCCAAGTACCACCATTTCTTTATCCATTTTTCTCTTTCCTGGGATATTGAAGGTGTACCGAAGCAGAGGTTCTTGGAAACAGAGCAGCCGTAAACTTTAAGGTGCCTGTGTCTTGTTGATTTTTAGTTTTCCCAATTTATACGCCCATGAGTGGAAGTGCCCTATGCTCTCTACGCTGTGTTTATTATTTGTTTCAGGACACACCGTACTCTTCTCCAGAGTGCCTGTTGGCAATTTACATCCCGCCCATCAGCGTACTAAGGCTCCCATGTCTCCATGGCCTGTCCTGCTTTTCTGGTTTTTACACTTTGTTCAGCATGGCCCTTTTGACCGAGGGCAAGCGAGACTTCTTTGTAGCGTTGATTTGCACTTCCGGCTTGCTTGGTTGGCCAAAAAGGGCGTATGCGTTTTTTCCTGAATATATTCAGGAAAAAACGCATACGCCCTTTTTGGCCAAGGGCATCATTGTCAACGTTTTGCCGCTTTTCATGTGCTTTAAAGGCGAGTCGAATCTACCTCCTGAAATCTGTTTCCTGCAAATCTGCCTTGCTTTCAAATCCTCTTCGTTGCCTTCCCTCAATATATTTGTGGACGAGAGTTCTCATTTATAACTCTGCACGTTTGTGAATTGCAGTGCCCCTGAGCTCCATTTGTCTCCTCGATTTTTGGGAGCTGGCCGCAAAAGCGCAGGATTGCTTCAGGCCCTATTTTGGTTCTGGGGTGCAGGCTGAGCCTGTGGTTCATTCTTCTTCCTGATGGGAAAATGGAGTGACCTGTGCCTGTCCCAACACCTAGGGCTAGTCTTTCGTTGGTTCCCCGTCTTCCTGTTCATCCTCAGGACAAATTGCAACCTGGACGAAACAGGAGGTTAAAGGTGCTGATTCTCCAAGTAGGGAGATGGTTAGTCAAGCAGCTGGAATGGCGAACCCGAGCACAAGGAGAGGAGAAATGAGGTGCGTTTTAGAAACCTTTCCCGATCTCATTGCATACCATCTTCTGGGTTTCCCATGCATGTTTTGATATAGGAAGATTCCCTTGTACCTGGAGATTTGAGACCCATGGGGTGGGTACCCCGCGGTATTACTTTAAAGTGTCTGCATTTGCTCACCCAACCTCACCAATCCTCTCAGCCCCAAGAGTGTCCAGCCTTATGTCTCATCCAGCTGTGGGTCTAGATATGGTCAATCCAGGTTGCATCAGAGACCCTGAACGGATTTTGTAAGAATTTCTCTCTCTTTCACTGTCTTTGCTTTGTGGGTTTTTTTAAAGTAATGTATGTTTAGAATGGGGTTTGGCTGCTTTTCCCTGCTGTGTTTATGCCACTTTACACCCTCTTGATTCACTTGCAGAGAGATATCGATACATAGGTTTTCAGATTCATACTAGTCAGATATATTCTTGTGCGGTGACTAGGGGGTGTTGAGTCCAGTTCACTGAGCAGGGAGTAGGCCTTGTCTATTACATATTTGGCTTATGGAGCGGTGTCTGAGCTAATTTCAAACCCTTGTTTTATGCATCACCCCACCTCACCTTTCCGGTTAAGCAGCCATAGTGTGTCTTCTAAAGGTGTGCCTCTGTTCTGTTTTGTAATTCAGTTCAAGTGTAGCGATTTTGACATTCCCTCTATAAGCGATATCTTAGGATAAGTGCCTTTTTCTGTGTGACTTATTTCACTTAGAATCATCGTACCTAAATCCACTCATCATGCTGCTAACTAGCCTTATGACATTGATTTCATGGCTGAGTGATATTCCATTGTGCCAAGTACCACCATTTCTTTATCCATTTTTCTCTTTCCTGGGATATTGAAGGTGTACCGAAGCGGAGGTTCTTGGAAACAGAGCAGCCGTAAACTTTAGGGTGCCTGTGTCTTGTTGATTTTTAGTTTTCCCAAATTATACGCCCATGAGTGGAAGTGCCCTATGCTCTCTACGCTGTGGTTATTACTTGTTTCAGGACACACCGTACTCTTCCCCAGAGTGCCTGTTGGCAATTTACATCCCGCCCATCAGCATAGTAAGGCTCCCATGTCTCCATGTCCTGTTCTGCTTTTCTGGTTTTTACACTTTGTTCAGCATGGCCCTTTTGACCGAGGGCAAGCGAGACTTCTTTGTAGCGTTGATTTGCCCTTCCGGCTTGCTTGGTTGGCCAAAAAGGGCGTATGCCTTTTTTCCTGAATATATTCAGGAAAAAAGGCATACGCCCTTTTTGGCCAAGGGCATCATTGTCAACGTTTTGCCGCTTTTCATGTGCTTTAAAGGCGAGTCGAATTTACCTCCTGAAATCTGTTTCCTGCAAATCTGCCTTGCTTTCAAATCTTCTTCGTTGCCTTCCCTCAATATATTTGTGGACGAGAGTTCTCATTTATGACTCTGCACGTTTGTGAATTGCAGTGCCCCTAAGCTCCATTTGTCTCCTCGCTTTATTGGGAGCTGGCCGCAAAAGCGCAGGATTGCTTCAGGCCCTATTTTGGTTCTGGGGGGTAGGCTGAGCCTGTGGTTCATTCTTCTTCCTGATGGGAAAATGGAGTGACCTGTGCCTGTCCCAACACCTAGGGCTAGTCTTTCGTTGGTTCCCCGTATTCCTGTTCATCCTCAGGACAAATTGCAACCTGGACGAAACAGGAGGTTAAAGGTGCTGATTCTCCAAGTAGGGAGATGGTTAGTCAAGCGGCTGGAATGGCGAACCCGAGCACAAGGAGAGGAGAAATGAGGTGCGTTTTAGAAACCTTTCCCGATCTCATTGCATACCATCTTCTGGGTTTCCCATGCATGTTTTGATATAGGAAGATTCCCTTGTACCTGGAGATTTGAGACCCATGGGGTGGGTACCCCGCGGTATTACTTTAAAGTATCTGCATTTGCTCACCCAACCTCACCAATCCTCTCAGCCCGAAGAGTGTCCAGCCTTATGTCTCATCCAGCTGTGGGTCTAGATATGGTCAATCCAGGTTGCATCAGAGACCCTGAACGGATTTTGTAAGAATTTCTCTCTCTTTCACTGTCTCTGCTTTGTGGCTTTTTTAAAGTAATTTATGTTTAGAATGGGGTTTGGCTGCTATTCCCTGCTGTGTTTATGCCGCTTTACACCCTCTTGATTCACTTGCAGAGAGATATCAATACATAGGTTTTCAGATTCATATTAGTCAGATATATTCTTGTGCGGTGACTAGGGGGTGTTGAGTCCAATTCAATGAGCAGGGAGTAGGCCTTGTCTATTACATATTTGGCTTATGGAGCGGTGTCTGAGCTAATTTCAAACCCTTGTTTTATGCAACACCCCACCTCACCTTTCCGGTTAAGCAGCCATAGTGTGTCTTCTAAAGGTGTGACTCTGTTCTGTTTTGTAATTCAGTTCAAGTGTAGCGAGTTTGACATTCCCTCTATAAGCGATATCTTAGGATAAGTGCCTTTTTCTGTGTGACTTATTTCACTTAGAATCATCGTACCTAAATCCACTCATCATGCTGCGAACTAGCCTTATGACATTGATTTCATGGCTGAGTGATATTCCATTGTGCCAAGTACCACCATTTCTTTATCCATTTTTCTCTTTCCTGGTATATTGAAGGTGTACCGAAGCGGAGGTTCTTGGAAACAGAGCAGCCGTAAACTTTAGGGTGCCTGTGTCTTGTTGATTTTTAGTTTTCCCAATTTATACGCCCATGAGTGGAAGTACCCTATGCTCTCTACGCTGTGTCTATTACTTGTTTCAGGACACACCGTACTCTTCTCCAGAGTGCCTGTTGGCAATTTACATCCCGCCCATCAGCGTAGTAAGGCTCCCATGTCTCCATGGCCTGTCCTGCTTTTCTGGTTTTTACACTTTGTTCAGCATGGCCCTTTTGACCGAGGGCAAGCGAGACTTCTTTGTAGCGTTGATTTGCACTTCCGGCTTGCTTGGTTGGCCAAAAAGGGCGTATGCCTTTTTTCCTGAATATATTCAGGAAAAAACGCATACGCCCTTTTTGGCCAAGGGCATCATTGTCAACGTTTTGCCGCTTTTCATGTGCTTTAAAGGCGAGTCGAATCTACCTCCTGAAATCTGTTTCCTGCAAATCTGCCTTGCTTTCAAATCCTCTTCGTTGCCTTCCCTCAATATATTTGTGGACGAGAGTTCTCATTTATAACTCTGCACGTTTGTGAATTGCAGTGCCCCTGAGCTCCATTTGTCTCCTCGCTTTTTTGGGAGCTGGCCGCAAAAGCGCAGGATTGCTTCAGGCCCTATTTTGGTTCTGGGGTGCAGGCTGAGCCTGTGGTTCATTCTTCTTCCTGATGGGAAAATGGAGTGACCTGTGCCTGTCCCAACACCTAGGGCTAGTCTCTCGTTGGTTCCCCGTCTTCCCGTTCATCCTCAGGACAAATTGCAACCTGGACGAAACAGGAGGTTAAAGGTGCTGATTCTCCAAGTAGGGAGATGGTTAGTCAAGCGACTGGAATGGCGAACCCAAGCACAAGGAGAGGAGAAATGAAGTTCGTTTTAGAAAACTTTCCCGATCTCATGGCATACCATCTTCTGGGTTTCCCATGCATGTTTTGATGTAGGAAGATGCCCTTGTACCTGGAGATTTGAGACCCATGGGGTGTGTTCCCCGCAGTGTTACTTTAAAGTATCTGCGTTTGCTCACCCAACCTCACCAATCCTCTCAGCCCCAAGAGTGTCCAGCCTTCTGTCTCATCCAGCTGTGGGTCTAGATATGGTCAATCCAGGTTGCATCATAGACCCTGAACGGATTTTGTAAGAATTTCTCTCTCTTTCACTGTCTTTGTTTTCTGGGTTTTTTAAAGTAATTTATGTTTAGAATCGGGCTTGGCTGCTTTTCCCTGCTGTGTTGATGCCGCTTTACACCCTCTTGATTCACTTGCAGAGAGATATCGATACATAGGTTTTCAGATTCTTACTAGTCAGATATATTCTTGTGTGGTGACTAGGGTTTGTTGAGTCCAGTTCACTGAGCAGGGAGTAGGCCTTGTCTATTACATATTTGGCTTATGGAGCGGTCTCTGAGCTAATTTCAAACCCTTGTTTTATGCATCACCCCACCTCACCTTTCCGGTTAAGCAGCCATAGTGTGTCTTCTAAAGGTGTGCCTCTGTTCTGTTTTGTAATTCAGTTCAATGTAGCGATTTTGACATTCCCTCTATAAGCGATATCTTAGGATAAGTGCCTTTTTCTGTGTGACTTATTTCACTTAGAATCATCGTACCTAAATCCACTCATCATGCTGCTAACTAGCCTTATGACATTGATTTCATGGCTGAGTGATATTGCATTGTGCCAAGTACCACCATTTCTTTATCCATTTTTCTCTTTCCTGGGATATTGAAGATGTACCGAAGCGGAGGTTCTTGGCAACAGAGCAGCCGTAAAGTTTGGGGTGCCTGTGTCTTGTTGATTTTTAGTTTTCCCAATTTATACGCCCATGAGTGGAAGTGCCATATGCTCTCAACGCTGTGTTTATTACTTGTTTCAGGACACACCGTACTCATCTCCAGAGTGCCTGTTGGCAATTTACATCCCGCCCATTAGCGTAGCAAGGCTCCCATGTCTCCATGGCCTGTCCTGCTTTTCTGGTTTTTACACTTTGTTCAGCATGGCCCTTTTGACCGAGGGCAAGCGAGACTTCTTTGTAGCGCTGATTTGCCCTTCCGGCTTGCTTGGTTGGCCAAAAAGGGCGTATGCGTTTTTTCCTGAATATATTCAGGAAAAAACGCATACGCCCTTTTTGGCCAAGGGCATCATTGTCAACCTTTTGCCGCTTTTCATGTGCTTTAAAGGCGAGTCGAATCTACCTCCTGAAATCTGTTTCCTGCAAATCTGCCTTGCTTTCAAATCCTCTTCGTTGCCTTCCCTCAATATATTTGTGGACAAGAGTTCTCATTTATAACTCTGCACGTTTGTGAATTGCAGTGCCCCTGAGCTCCATTTGTCTCCTCGCTTTTTTGGGAGCTGGCCGCAAAAGCGCACGATTGCTTCAGGCCCTATTTTGGTTCTGGGGGGCAGGCTGAGCCTGTGGTTCATTCTTCTTCCTGATGGGAAAATGGAGTGACCTATGCCTGTCCCAACACCTAGGGCTCGTCTCTCGTTGGTTCCCCGTCTTCACGTTCATCCTCAGGACAAATTGCAACCTGGACGAAACAGGAGGTTAAAGGTGCTGATTCTCCAAGTAGGGAGATGGTTAGTCAAGCGGCTGGAATGGCGAACCCGAGCACAAGGAGAGGAGAAATGAGGTGCGTTTTAGAAACCTTTCCCGATCTCACGGCATACCATCTTCTGGGTTTCCCATGCCTGTTTTGATGTAGGAAGATTCCCTTGTACCTGGAGATTTGAGACCCATGGTGTGGGTACCCCGCGGTATTACTTTAAAGTATCTGCATTTGCTCACCCAACCTCACCAATCCTCTCAGCCCCAAGAGTGTCCAGCCTTATGTCTCATCCAGCTGTGGGTCTAGATATGGTCAATCCAGGTTGCATCAGAGACCCTGAACGGATTTTGTAAGAATTTCTCTCCCTTTCACTGTCTTTGCTTTGTGGGTTTTTTAAAGTAATGTATGTTTAGAATGGGGTTTGGCTGCTTTTCCCTGCTGTGTTTATGCCGCTTTACACCCTCTTGATTCACTTGCAGAGAGATATCGATACATAGGTTTTCAGATTCATACTAGTCAGATATATTCCTGTGCGGTGACTAGGGGGTGTTGAGTCCAGTTCACTGAGCAGGGAGTAGGCCTTGTCTATTACATATTTGGCTTATGGAGCGGTCTCTGAGCTAATTTCAAACCCTTGTTTTATGCATCACCCCACCTCAACTTTCCCGTTAAGCAGCCATAGTGTGTCTTCTAAAGGTGTGACTCTGTTCTGTTTTGTAATTCAGTTCAAGTGTAGCGATTTTGACATTCCCTCTATAAGCGATATCTTAGGATAAGTGTCTTTTTCTGTGTGACTTATTTCACTTAGAATCATCGTACCTAAATCCACTCATCATGCTGCTAACTAGCCTTATGACATTGATTTCATGGCTGAGTGATATTCCATTGTGCCAAGTACCACCATTTCTTTATCCATTTTTCTCTTTCCTGGGATATTGAAGGTGTACCAAAGCGGAGGTTCTTGGAAACAGAGCAGCCGTAAACTTTAGGGTGCCTGTGTCTTGTTGATTTTTAGTTTTCCCAATTTATATGCCCATGAGTGGAAGTGCCCTATGCTCTCTACGCTGTGTTTATTACTTGTTTCTGGACACACCGTACTCTTCTCCAGAGTGCCTGTTGGCAATTTACATCCCGCCCATCAGCGTAGCAAGGCTCCCATGTCTCCATGGCCTGTCCTGCTTTTCTGGTTTTTACAATCTGTTCAGCATGGCCCTTTTGACCGAGGGCAAGGGAGACTTCTTTTTAGTGCTGATTTGCCCTTCCGGCTTGCTTGGTTGGCCAAAAAGTGCGTATGCGTTTCTTCCTGAATATATTCAGGAAAAAACGCATACGCCCTTTTTGGCCAAGGGCATCATTGTCAACGTTTTGCCGCTTTTCATATGCTTTAAAGGCGAGTCGAATCTACCTCCTGAAATCTGTTTCCTGCAAATCTGCCTTGCTTTCAAATCCTCTTCGTTGCCTTCCCTCAATATATTTGTGGACGAGAGTTCTCATTTATAACTCTGCACGTTTGTGAATTGCAGTGCCCCTGAGCTCCATTTGTCTCCTCGTTTTTTTGGGAGCTGGCCGCAAAAGCGCAGGATTGCTTCAGGCCCTATTTTAGTTCTGGGGGGCAGGCTGAGCCTGTGGTTCATTCTTCTTCCTGATGGGAAAATGGAGTGACCTATGCCTGTCCCAACACCTAGGGCTCGTCTCTCGTTGGTTCCGCGTCTTCCCGTTCATCCTCAGGACAAATTGCAACCTGTACAATCAGGAGGTTAAAGGTGCTGATTCTCCAAATAGGGAGATGGTTAGTCAAGCAGCTGGAATGGTGAACCCGAGCACAATGAGAGGAGAAATGAGGTGCGTTTTAGAAACCTTTCCCGATCTCATGGCATACCATCTTCTGGGTTTCCCATGCATGTTTTGATGTAGGAAGATGCCCTTGTACCTGGAGATTTGAGACCCATGGGGTGTGTTCCCCGCAGTGTTACTTTAAAGTATCTGCGTTTGCTCACCCAACCTCACCAATCCTCTCAGCCCCAAGAGTGTCCCGCCTTCTGTCTCATCCAGCTGTGGGTCTAGATATGGTCAATCCAGGTTGCATCATAGACCCTGAACGGATTTTGTAAGAATTTCTCTCTCTTTCACTGTCTTTGTTTTGTGGGTTTTTTAAAGTAATTTATGTTTAGAATCGGGCTTGGCTGCTTTTCCCTGCTGTGTTGATGCCGCTTTACACCCTCTTGATTCACTTGCAGAGAGATATCGATACATAGGTTTTCAGATTCTTACTACTCAGATATATTCTTGTGTGGTGACTAGGGTGTGTTGAGTCCAGTTCACTGAGCAGGGAGTAGGCCTTGTCTATTACATATTTGGCTTATGGAGCGGTCTCTGAGCTAATTTCAAACCCTTGTTTTATGCATCACCCCACCTCACCTTTCCCGTTAAGCAGCCATAGTGTGTCTTCTAAAGGTGTGACTCTGTTCTGTTTTGTAATTCAGTTCAAGTGTAGCGATTTTGACATTCCCTCTATAAGCGATATCTTAGGATAAGTGTCTTTTTCTGTGTGACTTATTTCACTTAGAATCATCGTACCTAAATCCACTCATCATGCTGCTAACTAGCCTTATGACATTGATTTCATGGCTGAGTGATATTGCATTGTGCCAAGTACCACCATTTCTTTATCCATTTTTCTCTTTCCTGGGATATTGAAGGTGTACCGAAGCGGAGGTTCTTGGAAACAGAGCAGCCATAAAGTTTGGGGTGCCTGTGTCTTGTTGATTTTTAGTTTTGCCAATTTATACGCCCATGAGTGGAAGTGCCCTATGCTCTCAACGCTGTGTTTATTACTTGTTTCAGGACACACCGTACTCATCTCCAGAGTGCCTGTTGGCAATTTACATCCCGCCCATCAGCGTAGCAAGGCTCCCATGTCTCCATGGCCTGTCCTGCTTTTCTGGTTTTTACACTTTGTTCAGCATGGCCCTTTTGACCGAGGGCAAGCGAGACTTCTTTGTAGCGCTGATTTGCCCTTCCGGCTTGCTTGGTTGGCCAAAAAGGGCGTATGCTTTTTTTCCTGAATATATTCAAGGAAAAACGCATACGCCCTTTTTGGCCAAGGACATCATTGTCAACGTTTTGCCGCTTTTCATGTGCTTTATAGGCGAGTCGAATCTACCCCCTGAAATCTGTTTCCTGCAAATCTGCCTTGCTTTCAAATCCTCTTTGTTGCCTTCCCTCAATATATTTGTGGACGAGAGTTCTCATTTATAACTCTGCACGTTTGTGAATTGCAGTGCCCCTGAGCTCCATTTGTCTCCTCGCTTTTTTGGGAGCTGGCCGCAAAAGCGCAGGATTGCTTCAGGCCCTATTTTGGTTCTGGGGGGCAGGCTAAGCCTGTGGTACATTCTTCTTCCTGATGGGAAAATGGAGTGACCTATGCCTGTCCCAACACCTAGGGCTCGTCTCTCCTTGGTTCCGCGTCTTCCCGTTCATCCTCAGGACAAATTGCAACCTGTACAATCAGGAGGTTAAAGGTGCTGATTCTCCAAGTAGGGAGATGGTTAGTCAAGCAGCTGGAATGGTGAACCCGAGCACAAGGAGAGGAGAAATGATGTGCATTTTAGAAACCTTTCCCGATCTCATGGCATACCATCTTCTGGGTTTCCCAGGCATGTTTTGATGTAGGAAGATGCCCTTGTACCTGGAGATTTGAGACCCATGGGGTGTATTCCCCGCAGTGTTACTTTAAAGTATCTGCGTTTGCTCACCCAACGTCACCAATCCTCTCAGCCCCAAGAGTGTCCAGCCTTATGTCTCATCCAGCTGTGGGTCTAGATATGGTCAATCCAGGTTGCATCATAGACCCTGAACGGATTTTGTAAGAATTTCTCTCTCTTTCACTGTCTTTGTTTTGTGGGTTTTTTAAAGTAATTTATGTTTAGAATCGGGCTTGGCTGCTTTTCCCTGCTGTGTTGATGCCGCTTTACACCCTCTTGATTCACTTGCAGAGAGATATCGATACATAGGTTTTCAGATTCTTACTACTCAGATATATTCTTGTGTGGTGACTAGGGTGTGTTGAGTCCAGTTCACTGAGCAGGGAGTAGGCCTTGTCTATTACATATTTGGCTTATGGAGCGGTCTCTGAGCTAATTTCAAACCCTTGTTTTATGCATCACCCCACCTCACCTTTCCCGTTAAGCAGCCATAGTGTGTCCTCTAAAGGTGTGACTCTGTTCTGTTTTGTAATTCAGTTCAAGTGTAGCGATTTTGACATTCCCTCTATAAGCGATATCTTAGGATAAGTGTCTTTTTCTGTGTGACTTATTTCACTTAGAATCATCGTACCTAAATCCACTCATCATGCTGCTAACTAGCCTTATGACATTGATTTCATGGCTGAGTGATATTGCATTGTGCCAAGTACCACCATTTCTTTATCCATTTTTCTCTTTCCTGGGATATTGAAGGTGTACCGAAGCGGAGGTTCTTGGAAACAGAGCAGCCGTAAACTTTAAGGTGCCTGTGTCTTGTTGATTTTTAGTTTTCCCAATTTATACGCCCATGAGTGGAAGTGCCCTATGCTCTCTACGCTGTGTTTATTACTTGTTTCAGGACACACTGTACTCTTCTCCAGAGTGCCTGTTGGCAATTTACATCCCGCCCATCAGCGTAGCAAGGCTCCCATGTCTCCATGGCCTGTCCTGCTTTTCTGGTTTTTACAATTTGTTCAGCATGGCCCTTTTGACCGAGGGCAAGCGAGACTTCTTTGTAGTGCTGATTTGCCCTTCCGGCTTGCTTGGTTGGCCAAAAAGGGCGTATGCGTTTCTTCCTGAATATATTCAGGAAAAAACGCATACGCCCTTTTTGGCCAAGGGCATCATTGTCAACGTTTTCCCGCTTTTCATATGCTTTAAAGGCGAGTCGAATTTACCTCCTGAAATCTGTTTCCTGCAAATCTGCCTTGCTTTCAAATCCTCTTCGTTGCCTTCCCTCAATATATTTGTGGACGAGAGTTCTCATTTATAACTCTGCACGTTTGTGAATTGCAGTGCCCCTGAGCTCCATTTGTCTCCTCGCTTTTTTGGGAGCTGGCCGCAAAAGCGCAGGATTGCTTCAGGCCCTATTTTGGTTCTGGGGGGCAGGCTGAGCCTGTGGTTCATTCTTCTTCCTGATGGGAAAATGGAGTGACCTATGCCTGTCCCAACACCTAGGGCTCGTCTCTCCTTGGTTCCGCGTCTTCCCGTTCATCCTCAGGACAAATTGCAACCTGTACAATCAGGAGGTTAAAGGTGCTGATTCTCCAAATAGGGAGATGGTTAGTCAAGCAGCTGGAATGGTGAACCCGAGCACAAGGAGAGGAGAAATGAGGTGCATTTTAGAAACCTTTCCCGATCTCATGGCATACCATCTTCTGGGTTTCCCAGGCATGTTTTGATGTAGGAAGATGCCCTTGTACCTGGAGATTTGAGACCCATGGGGTGTATTCCCCGCAGTGTTACTTTAAAGTATCTGCGTTTGCTCACCCAACCTCACCAATCCTCTCAGACCCAAGAGTGTCCAGCCTTATGTCTCATCCAGCTGTGGGTCTAGATATGGTCAATCCAGGTTGCATCATAGAACCTGAACGGATTTTGTAAGAATTTCTCTCTCTTTCACAGTCTTTGTTTTGTGGGTTTTTTAAAGTAATTTATGTTTAGAATCGGGCATGGCTGCTTTTCCCTGCTGTGTTGATGCCGCTTTACACCCTCTTGATTCACTTGCAGAGAGATATCGATACATAGGTTTTCAGATTCTTACTAGTCAGATATATTCTTGTGTGGTGACTAGGGTGTGTTGAGTCCAGTTCACTGAGCAGGGAGTAGGCCTTGTCTATTACATATTTGGCTTATGGAGCGGTCTCTGAGCTAATTTCAAACCCTTGTTTTATGCATCACCCCACCTCACCTTTCCCGTTAAGCAGCCATAGTGTGTCTTCTAAAGGTGTGACTCTGTTCTGTTTTGTAATTCAGTTCAAGTGTAGCGATTTTGACATTCCCTCTATAAGCGATATCTTAGGATAAGTGTCTTTTTCTGTGTGACTTATTTCACTTAGAATCATCGTACCTAAATCCACTCATCATGCTGCTAACTAGCCTTATGACATTGATTTCATGGCTGAGTGATATTGCATTGTGCCAAGTACCACCATTTCTTTATCCATTTTTCTCTTTCCTGGGATATTGAAGGTGTACCGAAGCGGAGGTTCTTGGAAACAGAGCAGCCGTAAACTTTAAGGTGCCTGTGTCTTGTTGATTTTTAGTTTTCCCAATTTATACGCCCATGAGTGGAAGTGCCCTATGCTCTCTACGCTGTGTTTATTACTTGTTTCAGGACACACCGTACTCTTCTCCAGAGTGCCTGTTGGCAAATTACATCCCGCCCATCAGCGTAGCAAGGCTCCCATGTCTCCATGGCCTGTCCTGCTTTTCTGGTTTTTACAATTTGTTCAGCATGGCCCTTTTGACCGAGGGCAAGCGAGACTTCTTTGTAGCGCTGATTTTCCCTTCCGTCTTGCTTGGTTGGCCAAAAAGGGCTTATGCGTTTTTTCCTGAATATATTCAGGAAAAAACGCATAAGCCCTTTTTGGCCAAGGGCATCATTGTCAACGTTTTGCCGCTTTTCATGTGCTTTAACGGCGAGTCGAATCTACCTCCTGAAATCTGTTTCCTGCAAATCTGCCTTGCTTTCAAATCCTCTTCGTTGCCTTCCCTCAATATATTTGTGGACGAGAGTTCTCATTTATAACTCTGCACGTTTGTGAATTGCAGTGCCCCTGAGCTCCATTTGGCTCCTCGCTTTTTTGGGAGCTGGCCGCAAAAGCGCAGGATTGCTTCAGGCCCTATTTTGGTTCTGGGGGGTAGGCTGAGCCTGTGGTTCATTCTTCTTCCTGATGGGAAAATGGAGTGACCTATGCCTGTCCCAACACCTAGGGCTCGTCTCTCGTTGGTTCCCCGTCTTCACGTTCATCCTCAGGACAAATTGCAACCTGTACAATCAGGAGGTTAAAGGTGCTGATTCTCCAAGTAGGGAGATGGTTAGTCAAGCAGCTGGAATGGTGAACCCGAGCACAAGGAGAGGAGAAATGAGGTGCATTTTAGAAACCTTTCCCGATCTCATGGCATACCATCTTCTGGGTTTCTCATGCATGTTTTGATGTAGGAAGATGCCCTTGTACCTGGAGATTTGAGACCCATGGGGTGTGTTCCCCGCAGTGTTACTTTAAAGTATCTGCGTTTGCTCACCCAACCTCACCAATCCTCTCAGCCCCAAGAGTGTCCAGCCTTATGTCTCATCCAGCTGTGGGTCTAGATATGGTCAATCCAGGTTGCATCATAGACCCTGAACGGATTTTGTAAGAATTTCTCTCTCTTTCACTGTCTTTGTTTTGTGGGTTTATTAAAGTAATTTATGTTTAGAATCGGGCTTGGCTGCTTTTCCCTGCTGTGTTGATGCCGCTTTACACCCTCTTGATTCACTTGCAGAGAGATATGGATACATAGGTTTTCAGATTCTTACTAGTCAGATATATTCTTGTGTGGTGACTAGGGTGTGTTGAGTCCAGTTCACTGAGCAGGGAGTAGGCCTTGTCTATTACATATTTGGCTTATGGAGCGGTCTCTGAGCTAATTTGAAACCCTTGTTTTATGCATCACCCCACCTCACCTTTCCGGTTAAGCAGCCATAGTGTGTCTTCTAAAGGTGTGCCTCTGTTCTGTTTTGTAATTCAGTTCAAGTGTAGCGATTTTGACATTCCCTCTATAAGCGATATCTTAGGATAAGTGCCTTTTTCTGTGTGACTTATTTCACTTAGAATCATCGTACCTAAATCCACTCATCATGCTGCTAACTAGCCTTATGACATTGATTTCATGGCTGAGTGATATTGCATTGTGCCAAGTACCAGCATTTCTTTATCCATTTTTCTCTTTCCTGGGATATTGAAGGTGTACCGAAGCGGAGGTTCTTGGCAACAGAGCAGCCGTAAAGTTTGGGGTGCCTGTGTCTTGTTGATTTTTAGTTTTCCCAATTTATACGCCCATGAGTGGAAGTGCCCTATGCTCTCAACGCTGTGTTTATTACTTGTTTCAGGACACACCGTACTCTTCTCCAGAGTGCCTGTTGGCAATTTACATCCCGCCCATCAGCGTAGCAAGGCTCCCATGTCTCCATGGCCTGTCCTGCTTTTCTGGTTTTTACACTTTGTTCAGCATGGCCCTTTTGACCGAGGGCAAGCGAGACTTCTTTGTAGCGCTGATTTGCCCTTCCGGCTTGCTTGGTTGGCCAAAAAGGGCGTATGCGTTTTTTCCTGAATATATTCAGGAAAAAACGCATACGCCCTTTTTGGCCAAGGGCATCATTGTCAACCTTTTGCCGCTTTTCATGTGCTTTAAAGGCGAGTCGAATCTACCTCCTGAAATCTGTTTCCTGCAAATCTGCCTTGCTTTCAAATCCTCTTCGTTGCCTTCCCTCAATATATTTGTGGACGAGAGTTCTCATTTATAACTCTGCACGTTTGTGAATTGCAGTGCCCCTGAGCTCCATTTGTCTCCTCGCTTTTTTGGGAGCTGGCCGCAAAAGCGCAGGATTGCTTCAGGCCCTATTTTGGTTCTGGGGGGCAGGCTGAGCCTGTGGTTCATTCTTCTTCCTGATGGGAAAATGGAGTGACCTGTGCCTGTCCCAACACCTAGGGCTAGTCTCTCGTTGGTTCCCCGTCTTCCCGTTCATCCTCAGGACAAATTGCAACCTGGACGAAACAGGAGGTTAAAGGTGCTGATTCTCCAAGTAGGGAGATGGTTAGTCAAGCGGCTGGAATGGCGAACCCGAGCACAAGGAGAGGAGAAATGAGGTGCGTTTTAGAAACCTTTCCCGATCTCACGGCATACCATCTTCTGGGTTTCCCATGCCTGTTTTGATGTAGGAAGATTCCCTTGTACCTGGAGATTTGAGACCCATGGGGTGGGTACCCCGCGGTATTACTTTAAAGTATCTGCATTTGCTCACCCAACCTCACCAATCCTCTCAGCCCCAAGAGTGTCCAGCCTTATGTCTCATCCAGCTGTGGGTCTAGATATGGTCAATCCAGGTTGCATCAGAGACCCTGAACGGATTTTGTAAGAATTTCTCTCCCTTTCACTGTCTTTGCTTTGTGGGTTTTTTAAAGTAATGTATGTTTAGAATGGGGTTTGGCTGCTTTTCCCTGCTGTGTTTATGCCGCTTTACACCCTCTTGATTCACTTGCAGAGAGATATCGATACATAGGTTTTCAGATTCATACTAGTCAGATATATTCTTGTGCGGTGACTAGGGGGTGTTGAGTCCAGTTCACTGAGCAGGGAGTAGGCCTTGTCTATTACATATTTGGCTTATGGAGCGGTGTCTGAGCTAATTTCAAACCCTTGTTTTATGCATCACCCCACCTCACCTTTCCCGTTAAGCAGCCATAGTGTGTCTTCTAAAGGTGTGACTCTGTTCTGTTTTGTAATTCAGTTCAAGTGTAGCGATTTTGACATTCCCTCTATAAGCGATATCTTAGGATAAGTGTCTTTTTCTGTGTGACTTATTTCACTTAGAATCATCGTACCTAAATCCACTCATCATGCTGCTAACTAGCCTTATGACATTGATTTCATGGCTGAGTGATATTCCATTGTGCCAAGTACCACCATTTCTTTATCCATTTTTCTCTTTCCTGGGATATTGAAGGTGTACCAAAGCGGAGGTTCTTGGAAACAGAGCAGCCGTAAACTTTAGGGTGCCTGTGTCTTGTTGATTTTTAGTTTTCCCAATTTATATGCCCATGAGTGGAAGTGCCCTATGCTCTCTACGCTGTGTTTATTACTTGTTTCAGGACACACCGTACTCTTCTCCAGAGTGCCTGTTGGCAATTTACATCCCGCCCATCAGCGTAGCAAGGCTCCCATGTCTCCATGGCCTGTCCTGCTTTTCTGGTTTTTACAATCTGTTCAGCATGGCCCTTTTGACCGAGGGCAAGGGAGACTTCTTTGTAGTGCTGATTTGCCCTTCTGGCTTGCTTGGTTGGCCAAAAAGGGCGTATGCGTTTCTTCCTGAATATATTCAGGAAAAAACGCATACGCCCTTTTTGGCCAAGGGCATCATTGTCAACGTTTTGCCGCTTTTCATATGCTTTAAAGGCGAGTCGAATCTACCTCCTGAAATCTGTTTCCTGCAAATCTGCCTTGCTTTCAAATCCTCTTCGTTGCCTTCCCTCAATATATTTGTGGACGAGAGTTCTCATTTATAACTCTACACGTTTGTGAATTTTAGTGCCCCTGAGCTCCATTTGTCTCCTCGTTTTTTTGGGAGCTGGCCGCAAAAGCGCAGGATTGCTTCAGGCCCTATTTTAGTTCTGGGGGGCAGGCTGAGCCTGTGGTTCATTCTTCTTCCTGATGGGAAAATGGAGTGACCTATGCCTGTCCCAACACCTAGGGCTCGTCTCTCGTTGGTTCCGCGTCTTCCCGTTCATCCTCAGGACAAATTGCAACCTGTACAATCAGGAGGTTAAAGGTGCTGATTCTCCAAATAGGGAGATGGTTAGTCAAGCAGCTGGAATGGTGAACCCGAGCACAATGAGAGGAGAAATGAGGTGCGTTTTAGAAACCTTTCCCGATCTCATGGCATACCATCTTCTGGGTTTCCCATGCATGTTTTGATGTAGGAAGATGCCCTTGTACCTGGAGATTTGAGACCCATGGGGTGTGTTCCCCGCAGTGTTACTTTAAAGTATCTGCGTTTGCTCACCCAACCTCACCAATCCTCTCAGCCCCAAGAGTGTCCAGCCTTCTGTCTCATCCAGCTGTGGGTCTAGATATGGTCAATCCAGGTTGCATCATAGACCCTGAACGGATTTTGTAAGAATTTCTCTCTCTTTCACTGTCTTTGTTTTGTGGGTTTTTTAAAGTAATTTATGTTTAGAATCGGGCTTGGCTGCTTTTCCCTGCTGTGTTGATGCCGCTTTACACCCTCTTGATTCACTTGCAGAGAGATATCGATACATAGGTTTTCAGATTCTTACTAGTCAGATATATTCTTGTGTGGTGACTAGGGTGTGTTGAGTCCAGTTCACTGAGCAGGGAGTAGGCCTTGTCTATTACATATTTGGCTTATGGAGCGGTCTCTGAGCTAATTTCAAACCCTTGTTTTATGCATCACCCCACCTCACCTTTCCCGTTAAGCAGCCATAGTGTGTCTTCTAAAGGTGTGACTCTGTTCTGTTTTGTAATTCAGTTCAAGTGTAGCGATTTTGACATTCCCTCTATAAGCGATATCTTAGGATAAGTGTCTTTTTCTGTGTGACTTATTTCACTTAGAATCATCGTACCTAAATCCACTCATCATGCTGCTAACTAGCCTTATGACATTGATTTCATGGCTGAGTGATATTGCATTGTGCCAAGTACCACCATTTCTTTATCCATTTTTCTCTTTCCTGGGATATTGAAGGTGTACCGAAGCGGAGGTTCTTGGAAACAGAGCAGCCATAAAGTTTGGGGTGCCTGTGTCTTGTTGATTTTTAGTTTTGCCAATTTATACGCCCATGAGTGGAAGTGCCCTATGCTCTCAACGCTGTGTTTATTACTTGTTTCAGGACACACCGTACTCATCTCCAGAGTGCCTGTTGGCAATTTACATCCCGCCCATCAGCGTAGCAAGGCTCCCATGTCTCCATGGCCTGTCCTGCTTTTCTGGTTTTTACACTTTGTTCAGCATGGCCCTTTTGACCGAGGGCAAGCGAGACTTCTTTGTAGCGCTGATTTGCCCTTCCGGCTTGCTTGGTTGGCCAAAAAGGGCGTATGCTTTTTTTCCTGAATATATTCAAGGAAAAACGCATACGCCCTTTTTGGCCAAGGGCATCATTGTCAACGTTTTGCCGCTTTTCATGTGCTTTATAGGCGAGTCGAATCTACCCCCTGAAATCTGTTTCCTGCAAATCTGCCTTGCTTTCAAATCCTCTTTGTTGCCTTCCCTCAATATATTTGTGGACGAGAGTTCTCATTTATAACTCTGCACGTTTGTGAATTGCAGTGCCCCTGAGCTCCATTTGTCTCCTCGCTTTTTTGGGAGCTGGCCGCAAAAGCGCAGGATAGCTTCAGGCCCTATTTTGGTTCTGGGGGGCAGGCTGAGCCTGTGGTTCATTCTTCTTCCTGATGGGAAAATGGAGTGACCTATGCCTGTCCCAACACCTAGGGCTCGTCTCTCCTTGGTTCCGCGTCTTCCCGTTCATCCTCAGGACAAATTGCAACCTGTACAATCAGGAGGTTAAAGGTGCTGATTCTCCAAGTAGGGAGATGGTTAGTCAAGCAGCTGGAATGGTGAACCCGAGCACAAGGAGAGGAGAAATGATGTGCATTTTAGAAACCTTTCCCGATCTCATGGCATACCATCTTCTGGGTTTCCCATGCATGTTTTGATGTAGGAAGATGCCCTTGTACCTGGAGATTTGAGACCCATGGGGTGTATTCCCCGCAGTGTTACTTTAAAGTATCTGCGTTTGCTCACCCAACCTCACCAATCCTCTCAGCCCCAAGAGTGTCCAGCCTTATGTCTCATCCAGCTGTGGGTCTAGATATGGTCAATCCAGGTTGCATCATAGACCCTGAACGGATTTTGTAAGAATTTCTCTGTCTTTCACTGTCTTTGTTTTGTGGGTTTTTTAAAGTAATTTATGATTAGAATCGGGCTTGGCTGCTTTTCCCTGCTGTGTTGATGCCGCTTTACACCCTCTTGATTCACTTGCAGAGAGATATCGATACATAGGTTTTCAGATTCTTACTACTCAGATATATTCTTGTGTGGTGACTAGAGTGTGTTGAGTCCAGTTCACTGAGCAGGGAGTAGGCCTTGTCTATTACATATTTGGCTTATGGAGCGGTCTCTGAGCTAATTTCAAACCCTTGTTTTATGCATCACCCCACCTCACCTTTCCCGTTAAGCAGCCATAGTGTGTCTTCTAAAGGTGTGACTCTGTTCTGTTTTGTAATTCAGTTCAAGTGTAGCGATTTTGACATTCCCTCTATAAGCGATATCTTAGGATAAGTGTCTTTTTCTGTGTGACTTATTTCACTTAGAATCATCGTACCTAAATCCACTCATCATGCTGCTAACTAGCCTTATGACATTGATTTCATGGCTGAGTGATATTGCATTGTGCCAAGTACCACCATTTCTTTATCCATTTTTCTCTTTCCTGGGATATTGAAGGTGTACCGAAGCGGAGGTTCTTGGAAACAGAGCAGCCGTAAACTTTAAGGTGCCTGTGTCTTGTTGATTTTTAGTTTTCCCAATTTATACGCCCATGAGTGGAAGTGCCCTATGCTCTCTACGCTGTGTTTATTACTTGTTTCAGGACACACCGTACTCTTCTCCAGAGTGCCTGTTGGCAAATTACATCCCGCCCATCAGCGTAGCAAGGCTCCCATGTCTCCATGGCCTGTCCTGCTTTTCTGGTTTTTACAATTTTTTCAGCATGGCCCTTTTGACCGAGGGCAAGCGAGACTTCTTTGTAGTGCTGATTTGCCCTTCCGGCTTGCTTGGTTGGCCAAAAAGGGCGTATGCGTTTCTTCCTGAATATATTCAGGAAAAAACGCATACGCCCTTTTTGGCCAAGGGCATCATTGTCAACGTTTTGCCGCTTTTCATATGCTTTAAAGGCGAGTCGAATCTACCTCCTGAAATCTGTTTCCTGCAAAACTGCCTTGCTTTCAAATCCTCTTCGTTGCCTTCCCTCAATATATTTGTGGACGAGAGTTCTCATTTATAACTCTGCACGTTTGTGAATTGCAGTGCCCCTGAGCTCCATTTGTCTCCTCGCTTTTTTGGGAGCTGGCCGCAAAAGCGCAGGATTGCTTCAGGCCCTATTTTGGTTCTGGGGGGCAGGCTGAGCCTGTGGTTCATTCTTCTTCCTGATGGGAAAATGGAGTGACCTATGCCTGTCCCAACACCTAGGGCTCGTCTCTCCTTGGTTCCGCGTCTTCCCGTTCATCCTCAGGACAAATTGCAACCTGTACAATCAGGAGGTTAAAGGTGCTGATTCTCCAAGTAGGGAGATGGTTAGTCAAGCAGCTGGAATTGTGAACCCGAGCACAAGGAGAGGAGAAATGAGGTGCATTTTAGAAACCTTTCCCGATCTCATGGCATACCATCTTCTGGGTTTCCCAGGCATGTTTTGATGTAGGAAGATGCCCTTGTACCTGGAGATTTGAGACCCATGGGGTGTATTCCCCGCAGTGTTACTTTAAAGTATCTGCGTTTGCTCACCCAACCTCACCAATCCTCTCAGCCCCAAGAATGTCCAGCCTTATGTCTCATCCAGCTGTGGGTCTAGATATGGTCAATCCAGGTTGCATCATAGACCCTGAACGGATTTTGTAAGAATTTCTCTCTCTTTCACTGTCTTTGTTTTGTGGGTTTTTTAAAGTAATTTATGTTTAGAATCGGGCTTGGCTGCTTTTCTCTGCTGTGTTGATGCCGCTTTACACCCTCTTGATTCACTTGCAGAGAGATATCGATACATAGGTTTTCAGATTCTTACTAGTCAGATATATTCTTGTGTGGTGACTAGGGTGTGTTGAGTCCAGTTCACTGAGCAGGGAGTAGGCCTTGTCTATTACATATTTGGCTTATGGAGCGGTGTCTGAGCTAATTTCAAACCCTTGTTTTATGCATCACCCCACCTCACCTTTCCCGTTAAGCAGCCATAGTGTGTCTTCTAAAGGTGTGACTCTGTTCTATTTTGTAATTCAGTTCAAGTGTAGCGATTTTGACATTCCCTCTATAAGCGATATCTTAGGATAAGTGTCTTTTTCTGTGTGACTTATTTCACTTAGAATCATCGTATCTAAATCCACTCATCATGCTGCTAACTAGCCTTATGACATTGATTTCATGGCTGAGTGATATTCCATTGTACCAAGTACTACCATTTCTTTATCCATTTTTCTCTTTCCTGGGATATTGAAGGTGTACCGAAGCGGAGGTTCTTGGAAACAGAGCAGCCGTAAACTTTAGGGTGCCTGTGTCTTGTTGATTTTTAGTTTTCCCAATTTATACGCCCATGAGTGGAAGTGCCCTATGCTCTCTACGCTGTGTTTATTACTTGTTTCAGGACACACCGTACTCTTCTCCAGAGTGCCTGTTGGCAATTTACATCCCGCCCATCAGCGTAGCAAGGCTCCCATGTCTCCATGGCCTGTCCTGCTTTTCTGGTTTTTACACTTTGTTCAGCATGGCCCTTTTGACCGAGGGCAAGCGAGACTTCTTTGTAGCGCTGATTTTCCCTTCCGTCTTGCTTGGTTGGCCAAAAAGGGCTTATGCTTTTTTTCCTGAATATATTCAGGAAAAAACGCATAAGCCCTTTTTGGCCAAGGGCATCATTGTCAACGTTTTGCCGCTTTTCATGTGCTTTAACGGCGAGTCGAATCTACCTCCTGAAATCTGTTTCCTGCAAATCTGCCTTGCTTTCAAATCCTCTTCGTTGCCTTCCCGCAATATATTTGTGGACGAGAGTTCTCATTTATAACTCTGCACGTTTGTGAATTGCAGTGCCCCTGAGCTCCATTTGTCTCCTCGCTTTTTTGGGAGCTGGCCGCAAAAGCGCAGGATTGCTTCAGTCCCTATTTTGGTTCTCGGGGGCAGGCTGAGCCTGTGGTTCATTCTTCTTCCTGATGGGAAAATGGAGTGACCTGTGCCTGTCCCAACACCTAGGGCTAGTCTCTCGTTGGTTCCCCGTCTTCCCGTTCATCCTCAGGACAAATTGCAACCTGGACGAAACAGGAGGTTAAAGGTGCTGATTCTCCAAGTAGAGAGATGGTTAGTCAAGCGGCTGAAATGGCGAACCCGAGCAAAAGGAGAGGAGAAATGAGGTGCGCTTTAGAAACCTTTCCCGATCTCACGGCATACCATCTTCTGGGTTTCCCATGCCTGTTTTGATGTAGGAAGATTCCCTTGTACCTGGAGATTTGAGACCCATGGGGTGGGTACCCCGCGGTATTACTTTAAAGTATCTGCATTTGCTCACCCAACCTCAACAATCCTCTCAGCCCCAAGAGTGTCCAGCCTTATGTCTCATCCAGCTGTGGGTCTAGATATGGTCAATCCAGGTTGCATCAGAGACCCTGAACGGATTTTGTAAGAATTTCTCTCTCTTTCACTGTCTTTGCTTTGTGGGTTTTTTAAAGTAATGTATGTTTAGAATGGGGTGTGGCTGCTTTTCCCTGCTGTGTTTATGCCGCTTTACACCCTCTTGATTCACTTGCAGAGAGATATCGATACATAGGTTTTCAGATTCATACTAGTCAGATATATTCCTGTGCGGTGACTAGGGGGTGTTGAGTCCAGTTCACTGAGCAGGGAGTAGGCCTTGTCTATTACATATTTGGCTTATGGAGCGGTGTCTGAGCTAATTTCAAACCCTTGTTTTATGCATCACCCCACCTCACCTTTCCCGTTAAGCAGCCATAGTGTGTCTTCTAAAGGTGTGACTCTGTTCTGTTTTGTAATTCAGTTCACGTATAGCGATTTTGACATTCCCTCTATAAGCGATATCTTAGGATAAGTGTCTTTTTCTGTGTGACTTATTTCACTTAGAATCATCGTACCTAAATCCACTCATCATGCTGCTAAGTAGCCTTATGACATTGATTTCATGGCTGAGTGATATTCCATTGTGCCAAGTACCACCATTTCTTTATCCATTTTTCTCTTTCCTGGGATATTGAAGGTGTACCGAAGCGGAGGTTCTTGGAAACAGAGCAGCCGTAAACTTTAGGGTGCCTGAGCCTTGTTGATTTTTAGTTTTCCCAATTTATATGCCCATGAGTGGAAGTGCCCTATGCTCTCTACGCTGTGTTTATTACTTGTTTCAGGACACACCGTACTCTTCTCCAGAGTGCCTGTTGGCAATTTACATCCCGCCCATCAGCGTAGTAAGGCTCCCATGTCTCCATAGCCTGTCCTGCTTTTCTGGTTTTTACAGTTTGTTCAGCATGGCCCTTTTGACCGAGGGCAAGCGAGACTTCTTTGTAGCGCTGATTTGCCCTTCCGGCTTGCTTGGTTGGCCAAAAAGGGAGTATGCGTTTTTTCCTGAATATATTCAGAAAAAAACGCATACGCCCTTTTTGGCCAAGGGCATCATTGTCAACGTTTTGCCGCTTTTCATGTGCTTTAAAGGCGAGTCGAATCTACCTCCTGAAATCTGTTTCCTGCAAATCTGCCTTGCTTTCAAATCCTCTTCGTTGCCTTCCCTCAATATATTTGTGGACGAGAGTTCTCATTTATAACTCTGCACGTTTGTGAATTGCAGTGCCCCTGAGCTCCATTTGTCTCCTCGCTTTTTTGGGAGCTGGCCGCAAAAGCGCAGGATTGCTTCAGGCCCTATTTTAGTTCTGGGGGGCAGGCTGAGCCTGTGGTTCATTCTTCTTCCTGATGGGAAAATGGAATGACCTATGCCTGTCCCAACACCTAGGGCTCGTCTCTCGTTGGTTCCACGTCTTCCCGTTCATCCTCAGGACAAATTGCAACCTGTACAATCAGGAGGTTAAAGGTGCTGATTCTCCAAATAGGGAGATGGTTAGTCAAGCAGCTGGAATGGTGAACCCGAGCACAATGAGAGGAGAAATGAGGTGCGTTTTAGAAACCTTTCCCGATCTCATGGCATACCATCTTCTGGGTTTCCCATGCATGTTTTGATGTAGGAAGATGCCCTTGTACCTGGAGATTTGAGACCCATGGGGTGTGTTACCGGCAGTGTTACTTTAAAGTATCTGCGTTTGCTCACCCAACCTCACCAATCCTCTCAGCCCCAAGAGTGTCCAGCCTTCTGTCTCATCCAGCTGTGGGTCTAGATATGGTCAATCCAGGTTGCATCATAGACCCTGAACGGATTTTGTAAGAATTTCTCTCTCTTTCACTGTCTTTGTTTTGTGGGTTTTTTAAAGTAATTTATGTTTAGAATCGGGCTTGGCTGCTTTTCCCTGCTGTGTTGATGCCGCTTTACACCCTCTTGATTCACTTGCAGAGAGATATCGATACATAGGTTTTCAGATTCTTACTAGTCAGATATATTCTTGTGTGGTGACTAGGGTGTGTTGAGTACAGTTCACTGAGCAGGGAGTAGGCCTTGTCTATTACATATTTGGCTTATGGAGCGGTCTCTGAGCTAATTTCAAACCCTTGTTTTATGCATCACCCCACCTCACCTTTCCCGTTAAGCAGCCATAGTGTGTCTTCTAAAGGTGTGACTCTGTTCTGTTTTGTAATTCAGTTCAAGTGTAGCGATTTTGACATTCCCTCTATAAGCGATATCTTAGGATAAGTGTCTTTTTCTGTGTGACTTATTTCACTTAGAATCATCGTATCTAAATCCACTCAACATGCTGCTAACTAGCCTTATGACATTGATTTCATGGCTGAGTGATATTCCATTGTGCCAAGTACTACCATTTCTTTATCGATTTTTCTCTTTCCTGGGATATTGAAGGTGTACCGAGGCGGAGGTTCTTGGAAACAGAGCAGCCATAAAGTTTGGGGTGCCTGTGTCTTGTTGATTTTTAGTTTTCCCAATTTATACGCCCATGAGTGGAAGTGCCCTATGCTCTCTACGCTGTGTTTATTACTTGTTTCAGGACACACCGTACTCTTCTCCAGAGTGCCTGTTGGCAATTTACATCCCGCCCATCAGCGTAGCAAGGCTCCCATGTCTCCATGGCCTGTCCTGCTTTTCTGGTTTTTACACTTTGTTCAGCATGGCCCTTTTGACCGAGGGCAAGCGAGACTTTTTGTAGCGCTGATTTGCCCTTCTGGCTTGCTTGGTTGGCCAAAAAGGGCGTATGCGTTTCTTCCTGAATATATTCAGGAAAAAACGCATACGCCCTTTTTGGCCAAGGGCATCATTGTCAACGTTTTGCCGCTTTTCATGTGCTTTAACGGCGAGTCGAATCTACCTCCTGAAATCTGTTTCCTGCAAATCTGCCTTGCTTTCAAATCCTCTTCGTTACCTTCCCTCAATATATTTGTGGACGAGAGTTCTCATTTATAACTCTGCACGTTTGTGAATTGCAGTGCCCCTGAGCTCCATTTGTCTCCTTGCTTTTTTGGGAGCTGGCAGCAAAAGCGCAGGATTGCTTCAGGCCCTATTTTGGTTCTGGGGGGCAGGCTGAGCCTGTGGTTCATTCTTCTTCCTGATGGGAAAATGGAGTGACCTATGCCTGTCCCAACACCTAGGGCTCGTCTCTCGTTGGTTCCGCGTCTTCCCGTTCATCCTCAGGACAAATTGCAACCTGTACAATCAGGAGGTTAAAGGTGCTGATTCTCCAAATAGGGGGATGGTTAGTCAAGCAGCTGGAATGGTGAACCCGAGCACAAGGAGAGGAGAAATGAGGTGCGTTTTAGAAACCTTTCCCGATCTCATGGCATACCATCTTCTGGGTTTCCCAGGCATGTTTTTATGTAGGAGGATGCCCTTGTACCTGGAGATTTGAGACCCATGGGGTGTATTCCCCGCAGTGTTACTTTAAAGTATCTGCGTTTGCTCACCCAACCTCACCAATCCTCTCAGCCCCAAGAGTGTCCAGCCTTCTGTCTCATCCAGCTGTGGGTCTAGATATGGTCAATCCAGGTTGCATCATAGACCCTGAACGGATTTTGTAAGAATTTGTCTCTCTTTCACTGTCTTTGTTTTGTGGGTTTTTTAAAGTAATTTATGTTTAGAATCGGGCTTGGCTGCTTTTCCCTGCTGTGTTGATGCCGCTTTACACCCTCTTGATTCACTTGCAGAGAGATATCGATACATAGGTTTTCAGATTCTTACTAGTCAGATATATTCTTGTGTGCTGACTAGGGTGTGTTGAGTCCAGTTCACTGAGCAGGGAGTAGGCCTTGTCTATTACATATTTGGCTTATGGAGCGGTCTCTGAGCTAATTTCAAACCCTTGTTTTATGCATCACCCCACCTCACCTTTCCCGTTAAGCAGCCATAGTGTGTCTTCTAAAGGTGTGACTCTGTTCTGTTTTGTAATTCAGTTCAAGTGTAGCGATTTTGACATTCCCTCTATAAGCGATATCTTAGGATAAGTGTCTTTTTCTGTGTGACTTATTTCACTTAGAATCATCGTATCTAAATCCACTCATCATGCTGCTAACTAGCCTTATGACATTGATTTCATGGCTGAGTGATATTCCATTGTACCAAGTACTACCATTTCTTTATCCATTTTTCTCTTTCCTGGGATATTTAAGGTGTACCGAAGCGGAGGTTCTTGGAAACAGAGCAGCCGTAAACTTTAGGGTGCCTGTGTCTTGTTGATTTTTAGTTTTCCCAATTTATACGCCCATGAGTGGAAGTGCCCTATGCTCTCTACGCTGTGTTTATTACTTGTTTCATGACACACCGTACTCTTCTACAGAGTGCCTGTTGGCAATTTACATCCCGCCCATCAGCGTAGCAAGGCTCCCATGTCTCCATGGCCTGTCCTGCTTTTCTGGTTTTTACACTTTGTTCAGCATGGCCCTTTTGACCGAGGGCAAGCGAGACTTCTTTGTAGCGCTGATTTTCCCTTCCGTCTTGCTTGGTTGGCCAAAAAGGGCTTATGCGTTTTTTCCTGAATATATTCAGGAAAAAACGCATAAGCCCTTTTTGGCCAAGGGCATCATTGTCAACGTTTTGCCGCTTTTCATGTGCTTTAACGGCGAGTCGAATCTACCTCCTGAAATCTGTTTCCTGCAAATCTGCCTTGCTTTCAAATCCTCTTCGTTGCCTTCCCTCAATATATTTGTGGACGAGAGTTCTCATTTATAACTCTGCACGTTTGTGAATTGCAGTGCCCCTGAGCTCCATTTGTCTCCTCGCTTTTTTGGGAGCTGGCCGCAAAAGCGCAGGATTGCTTCAGGCCCTATTTTGGTTCTCGGGGGTAGGCTGAGCCTGTGGTTCATTCTTCTTCCTGATGGGAAAATGGAGTGACCTGTGCCTGTCCCAACACCTAGGGCTAGTCTCTCGTTGGTTCCCCGTCTTCCCGTTCATCCTCAGGACAAATTGCAACCTGGACGAAACAGGAGGTTAAAGGTGCTGATTCTCCAAGTAGAGAGATGGTTAGTCAAGCGGCTGGAATGGCGAACCCGAGCAAAAGGAGAGGAGAAATGAGGTGCGCTTTAGAAACCTTTCCCGATCTCACGGCATACCATCTTCTGGGTTTCCCATGCATGTTTTGATGTAGGAAGATTCCCTTGTACCTGGAGATTTGAGACCCATGGGGTGGGTACCCCGCGGTATTACTTTAAAGTATCTGCATTTGCTCACCCAACCTCACCAATCCTCTCAGCCCCAAGAGTGTCCAGCCTTATGTCTCATCCAGCTGTGGGTCTAGATATGGTCAATCCAGGTTGCATCAGAGACCCTGAACGGATTTTGTAAGAATTTCTCTCTCTTTCACTGTCTTTGCTTTGTGGGTTTTTTAAAGTAATGTATGTTTAGAATGGGGTTTGGCTGCTTTTCCCTGCTGTGTTTATGCCGCTTTACACCCTCTTGATTCACTTGCAGAGAGATATCGATACATAGGTTTTCAGATTCATACTAGTCAGATATATTCCTGTGCGGTGACTAGGGGGTGTTGAGTCCAGTTCACTGAGCAGGGAGTAGGCCTTGTCTATTACATATTTGGCTTATGGAGCGGTGTCTGAGCTAATTTGAAACCCTTGTTTTATGCATCACCCCACCTCACCTTTCCCGTTAAGCAGCCATAGTGTGTCTTCTAAAGGTGTGACTCTGTTCTGTTTTGTAATTCAGTTCAAGTGTAGCGATTTTAACATTCCCTCTATAAGCGATATCTTAGGATAAGTGTCTTTTTCTGTGTGACTTATTTCACTTAGAATCAACGTACCTAAATCCACTCATCATGCTGCTAACTAGCCTTATGACATTGATTTCATGGCTGAGTGATATTCCATTGTGCCAAGTACCACCATTTCTTTATCCATTTTTCTCTTTCTTGGGATATTGAAGGTGTACCAAAGCGGAGGTTCTTGGAAACAGAGCAGCCGTAAACTTTAGGGTGCCTGTGTCTTGTTGATTTTTAGTTTTCCCAATTTATATGCCCATGAGTGGAAGTGCCCTATGCTCTCTACGCTGTGTTTATTACTTGTTTCAGGACACACCGTACTCTTCTCCAGAGTGCCTGTTGGCAATTTACATCCCACCCATCAGCGTAGCAAGGCTCCCATGTCTCCATGGCCTGTCCTGCTTTTCTGGTTTTTACAATTTGTTCAGCATGGCCCTTTTGACCGAGGGCAAGGGAGCCTTCTTTGTAGTGCTGATTTGCCCTTCTGGCTTGCTTGGTTGGCCAAAAAGGGCGTATGCGTTTCTTCCTGAATATATTCAGGAAAAAACGCATACGCCCTTTTTGGCCAAGGGCATCATTGTCAACGTTTTGCCGCTTTTCATATGCTTTAAAGGCGAGTCGAATCTACCTCCTGAAATCTGTTTCCTGCAAATCTGCCTTGCTTTCAAATCCTCTTCGTTGCCTTCCCTCAATATATTTGTGGACGAGAGTTCTCATTTATAACTCTGCACGTTTGTGAATTGCAGTGCCCCTGAGCTCCATTTGTCTCCTCGCTTTTTTGGGAGCTGGCCGCAAAAGCGCAGGATTGCTTCAGGCCCTATTTTGGTTCTGGGGGGCAGGCTGAGCCTGTGGTTCATTCTTCTTCCTGATGGGAAAATGGAGTGACCTATGCCTGTCCCAACACCTAGGGCTCGTCTCTCGTTCGTTCCGCGTCTTCCCGTTCATCCTCAGGACAAATTGCAACCTGTACAATCAGGAGGTTAAAGGTGCTGATTCTCCAAATAGGGGGATGGTTAGTCAAGCAGCTGGAATGGTGAACCCGAGCACAAGGAGAGGAGAAATGAGGTGCGTTT
This sequence comes from Eubalaena glacialis, assembly GCF_028564815.1. Classification (NCBI taxonomy): domain Eukaryota; kingdom Metazoa; phylum Chordata; class Mammalia; order Artiodactyla; family Balaenidae; genus Eubalaena; species Eubalaena glacialis. Next base: position 25,904 of record NW_026871360.1, on the reverse strand, counting down.
TAGAAACCTTTCCCGATCTCATGGCATACCATCTTCTGGGTTTCCCAGGCATGTTTTTATGTAGGAAGATGCCCTTGTACCTGGAGATTTGAGACCCATGGGGTGTATTCCCCGCAGTGTTACTTTAAAGTATCTGCGTTTGCTCACCCAACCTCACCAATCCTCTCAGCCCCAAGAGTGTCCAGCCTTATGTCTCATCCAGCTGTGGGTCTAGATATGGTCAATCCAGGTTGCATCATAGACCCTGAACGGATTTTGTAAGAATTTGTCTCTCTTTCACTGTCTTTGTTTTGTGGGTTTTTTAAAGTAATTTATGTTTAGAATCGGGCTTGGCTGCTTTTCCCTGCTGTGTTGATGCCGCTTTACACCCTCTTGATTCACTTGCAGAGAGATATCGATACATAGGTTTTCAGATTCTTACTAGTCAGATATATTCTTGTGTGGTGACTAGGGTGTGTTGAGTCCATTTCACTGAGCAGGGAGTAGGCCTTGTCTATTACATATTTGGCTTATGGAGCGGTCTCTGAGCTAATTTCAAACCCTTGTTTTATGCATCACCCCACCTCACCTTTCCCGTTAAGCAGCCATAGTGTGTCTTCTAAAGGTGTGACTCTGTTCTGTTTTGTAATTCAGTTCAAGTGTAGCGATTTTGACATTCCCTCTATAAGCGATATCTTAGGATAAGTGTCTTTTTCTGTGTGACTTATTTCACTTAGAATCATCGTACCTAAATCCACTCATCATGCTGCTAACTAGCCTTATGACATTGATTTCATGGCTGAGTGATATTGCATTGTGCCAAGTACCACCATTTCTTTATCCATTTTTCTCTTTCCTGGGATATTGAAGGTGTACCGAAGCGGAGGTTCTTGGAAACAGAGCAGCCGTAAACTTTAAGGTGCCTGTGTCTTGTTGATTTTTAGTTTTCCCAATTTATACGCCCATGAGTGGAAGTGCCCTATGCTCTCTACGCTGTGTTTATTACTTGTTTCAGGACACACCGTACTCTTCTCCAGAGTGCCTGTTTGCAAATTACATCCCGCCCATCAGCGTAGCAAGGCTCCCATGTCTCCATGGCCTGTCCTGCTTTTCTGGTTTTTACAATTTGTTCAGCATGGCCCTTTTGACCGAGGGCAAGCGAGACTTCTTTGTAGTGCTGATTTGCCCTTCCGGCTTGCTTGGTTGGCCAAAAAGGGCGTATGCGTTTCTTCCTGAATATATTCAGGAAAAAACGCATACGCCCTTTTTGGCCAAGGGCATCATTGTCAACGTTTTGCCGCTTTTCATGTGCTTTAAAGGCGAGTCGAATCTACCTCGTGAAATCTGTTTCCTGCAAATCTGCCTTGCTTTCAAATCCTCTTCGTTGCCTTCCCTCAATATATTTGTGGACGAGAGTTCTCATTTATAACTCTGCACGTTTGTGAATTGCAGTGCCCCTGAGCTCCATTTGTCTCCTCGCTTTTTTGGGAGCTGGCCGCAAAAGCGCAGGATTGCTTCAGGCCCTATTTTGGTTCTGGGGGGCAGGCTGAGCCTGTGGTTCATTCTTCTTCCTGATGGGAAAATGGAGTGACCTATGCCTGTCCCAACACCTAGGGCTCGTCTCTCGTTGGTTCCGCGTCTTCCCGTTCATCCTCAGGACAAATTGCAACCTGTACAATCAGGAGGTTAAAGGTGCTGATTCTCCAAATAGGGAGATGGTTAGTCAAGCAGCTGGAATGGTGAACCCGAGCACAATGAGAGGAGAAATGAGGTGCGTTTTAGAAACCTTTCCCGATCTCATGGCATACCATCTTCTGGGTTTCCCATGCATGTTTTGATGTAGGAAGATGCCCTTGTACCTGGAGATTTGAGACCCATGGGGTGTATTCCCCGCAGTGTTACTTTAAAGTATCTGCGTTTGCTCACCCAACCTCACCAATCCTCTCAGCCCCAAGAGTGTCCAGCCTTCTGTCTCATCCAGCTGTGGGTCTAGATATGGTCAATCCAGGTTGCATCATAGACCCTGAACGGATTTTGTAAGAATTTCTCTCTCTTTCACTGTCTTTGTTTTGTGGGTTTTTTAAAGTAATTTATGTTTAGAATCGGGCTTGGCTGCTTTTCCCTGCTGTGTTGATGCCGCTTTACACCCTCTTGATTCACTTGCAGAGAGATATCGATACATAGGTTTTCAGATTCTTACTAGTCAGATATATTCTTGTGTGCTGACTAGGGTGTGTTGAGTCCAGTTCACTGAGCAGGGAGTAGGCCTTGTCTATTACATATTTGGCTTATGGAGCGGTCTCTGAGCTAATTTCAAACCCTTGTTTTATGCATCACCCCACCTCACCTTTCCCGTTAAGCAGCCATAGTGTGTCTTCTAAAGGTGTGACTCTGTTTTGTTTTGTAATTCAGTTCAAGTGTAGCGATTTTGACATTCCCTCTATAAGCGATATCTTAGGATAAGTGTCTTTTTCTGTGTGACTTATTTCACTTAGAATCATCGTATCTAAATCCACTCATCATGCTGCTAACTAGCCTTATGACATTGATTTCATGGCTGAGTGATATTCCATTGTACCAAGTACTACCATTTCTTTATCCATTTTTCTCTTTCCTGGGATATTGAAGGTGTACCGAAGCGGAGGTTCTTGGAAACAGAGCAGCCGTAAACTTTAGGGTGCCTGTGTCTTGTTGATTTTTAGTTTTCCCAATTTATACGCCCTTGAGTGGAAGTGCCCTATGCTCTCTACGCTGTGTTTATTATTTGTTTCAGGACACACCGTACTCTTCTCCAGAGTGCCTGTTGGCAATTTACATCCCGCCCATCAGCGTAGCAAGGCTCCCATGTCTCCATGTCCTGTCCTGTTTTTCTGGTTTTTACACTTTGTTCAACATGGCCCTTTTGACCGAGGGCAAGCGAGACTTCTTTGTAGCGCTGATTTTCCCTTCCGTCTTGCTTGGTTGGCCAACAAGGGCTTATGCGTTTTTTCCTGAATATATTCAGGAAAAAACGCATAAGCCCTTGTTGGCCAAGGGCATCATTGTCAACGTTTTGCCGCTTTTCATGTGCTTTAACGGCGAGTCGAATCTACCTCCTGAAATCTGTTTCCTGCAAATCTGCCTTGCTTTCAAATCCTCTTCGTTGCCTTCCCTCAATATATTTGTGGACGAGAGTTCTCATTTATAACTCTGCACGTTTGTGAATTGCAGTGCCCCTGAGCTCCATTTGTCTCCTCGCTTTTTTGGGAGCTGGCCGCAAAAGCGCAGGATTGCTTCAGGCCCTATTTTGGTTCTCGGGGGTAGGCTGAGCCTGTGGTTCATTCTTCTTCCTGATGGGAAAATGGAGTGACCTGTGCCTGTCCCAACACCTAGGGCTAGTCTCTCGTTGGTTCCCCGTCTTCCCGTTCATCCTCAGGACAAATTGCAACCTGGACGAAACAGGAGGTTAAAGGTGCTGATTCTCCAAGTAGAGAGATGGTTAGTCAAGCGGCTGGAATGGCGAACCCGAGCAAAAGGAGAGGAGAAATGAGGTGCGCTTTAGAAACCTTTCCCGATCTCACGGCATACCATCTTCTGGGTTTCCCATGCATGTTTTGATGTAGGAAGATGCCCTTGTACCTGGAGATTTGAGACCCATGGGGTGGGTACCCCGCGGTATTACTTTAAAGTATCTGCATTTGCTCACCCAACCTCACTAATCCTCTCAGCCCCAAGAGTGTCCAGCCTTATGTCTCATCCAGCTGTGGGTCTAGATATGGTCAATCCAGGTTGCATCATAGACCCTGAACGGATTTTGTAAGAATTTCTCTCTCTTTCACTGTCTTTGTTTTGTGGGTTTTTTAAAGTAATTTATGTTTAGAATCAGGCTTGGCTGGTTTTCCCTGCTGTGTTGATGCCGCTTTACACCCTCTTGATTCACTTGCAGAGAGATATCGATACATAGGTTTTCAGATTCTTACTAGTCAGATATATTCTTGTGTGGTGACTAGGGTGTGTTGAGTCCAGTTCACTGAGCAGGGAGTAGGCCTTGTCTATTACATATTTGGCTTATGGAGCGGTCTCTGAGCTAATTTCAAACCCTTGTTTTATGCATCACCCCACCTCACCTTTCCCGTTAAGCAGCCATAGTGTGTCTTCTAAAGGTGTGACTCTGTTCTGTTTTGTAATTCAGTTCAAGTGTAGCGATTTTGACATTCCCTCTATAAGCGATATCTTAGGATAAGTGTCTTTTTCTGTGTGACTTATTTCACTTAGAATCATCGTATCTAAATCCACTCAACATGCTGCTAACTAGCCTTATGACATTGATTTCATGGCTGAGTGATATTCCATTGTGCCAAGTACTACCATTTCTTTATCCATTTTTCTCTTTCCTGGGATATTGAAGGTGTACCGAAGCGGAGGTTCTTGGAAACAGAGCAGCCGTCAAATTTAGGGTGCCTGTGTCTTGTTGATTTTTAGTTTTCCCAATTTATACGCCCATGAGTGGAAGTGCCCTATGCTCTCTACGCTGTGTTTATTACTTGTTTCAGGACACACCGTACTCTTCTCCAGAGTGCCTGTTGGCAATTTACATCCCGCCCATCAGCGTAGCAAGGCTCCCATGTCTCCATGGCCTGTCCTGCTTTTCTGGTTTTTACACTTTGTTCAGCATGGCCCTTTTGACCGAGGGCAAGCGAGACTTCTTTGTAGCGCTGATTTGCCCTTCTGGCTTGCTTGGTTGGCCAAAAAGGGCGTATGCGTTTCTTCCTGAATATATTCAGGAAAAAACGCATACGCCCTTTTTGGCCAAGGGCATCATTGTCAACGTTTTGCCGCTTTTCATGTGCTTTAACGGCGAGTCGAATCTACCTCCTGAAATCTGTTTCCTGCAAATCTGCCTTGCTTTCAAATCCTCTTCGTTACCTTCCCTCAATATATTTGTGGACGAGAGTTCTCATTTATAACTCTGCACGTTTGTGAATTGCAGTGCCCCTGAGCTCCATTTGTCTCCTCGCTTTTTTGGGAGCTGGCCGCAAAAGCGCAGGATTGCTTCAGGCCCTATTTTGGTTCTGGGGGGTAGTCTGAGCCTGTGGTTCATTCTTCTTCCTGATGGGAAAATGGAATGACCTGTGCCTGTCCCAACACCTAGGGCTAGTCTCTCGTTGTTTCCCCGTCTTCCCGTTCATCCTCAGGACAAATTGCAACCTGGACGAAACAGGAGGTTAAAGGTGCTGATTCTCCAAGTAGAGAGATGGTTAGTCAAGCGGCTGGAATGGCGAACCCGAAAAAAAGGAGAGGAGAAATGAGGTGCGCTTTAGAAACCTTTCCCGATCTCACGGCATACCATCTTCTGGGTTTCCCATGCATGTTTTGATGTAGGAAGATTCCCTTGTACCTGGAGATTTGAGACCCATGGGGTGGGTACCCCGCGGTATTACTTTAAAGTATCTGCATTTGCTCACCCAACCTCACCAATCCTCTCAGCCCCAAGAGTGTCCAGCCTTATGTCTCATCCAGCTGTGGGTCTAGATATGGTCAATCCAGGTTGCATCAGAGACCCTGAACGGATTTTGTAAGAATTTCTCTCCCTTTCACTGTCTTTGCTTTGTGGGTTTTTTAAAGTAATGTATGTTTAGAATGGGGTTTGGCTGCTTTTCCCTGCTGTGTTTATGCCGCTTTACACCCTCTTGATTCACTTGCAGAGAGATATCGATACATAGGTATTCAGATTCATACTAGTCAGATATATTCCTGTGCGGTGACTAGGGGGTGTTGAGTCCAGTTCACTGAGCAGGGAGTAGGCCTTGTCTATTACATATTTGGCTTATGGAGCGGTGTCTGAGCTAATTTCAAACCCTTGTTTTATGCATCACCCCACCTCACCTTTCCCGTTAAGCAGCCATAGTGTGTCTTCTAAAGGTGTGACTCTGTTCTGTTTTGTAATTCAGTTCAAGTGTAGCGATTTTGACATTCCCTCTATAAGCGATATCTTAGGATAAGTGTCTTTTTCTGTGTGACTTATTTCACTTAGAATCAACGTACCTAAATCCACTCATCATGCTGCTAACTAGCCTTATGACATTGATTTCATGGCTGAGTGATATTCCATTGTGCCAAGTACCACCATTTCTTTATCCATTTTTCTCTTTCCTGGGATATTGAAGGTGTACCAAACCGGAGGTTCTTGGAAACAGAGCAGCCGTAAACTTTAGGGTGCCTGTGTATTGTTGATTTTTAGTTTTCCCAATTTATATGCCCATGAGTGGAAGTGCCCTATGCTCTCTACGCTGTGTTTATTACTTGTTTCAGGACACACCGTACTCTTCTCCAGAGTGCCTGTTGGCAATTTACATCCCGCCCATCAGCGTAGCAAGGCTCCCATGTCTCCATGGCCTGTCCTGCTTTTCTGGTTTTTACACTTTGTTCAGCATGGCCCTTTTGACCGAGGGCAAGCGAGACTTCTTTGTAGCGCTGATTTGCCCTTCTGGCTTGCTTGGTTGGCCAAAAAGGGCGTATGAGTTTCTTCCTGAATATATTCAGTTAAAAACGCATACGCCCTTTTTGGCCAAGGGCATCATTGTCAACGTTTTGCCGCTTTTCATGTGCTTTAACGGCGAGTCGAATCTACCTCCTGAAATCTGTTTCCTGCAAATCTGCCTTGCTTTCAAATCCTCTTCGTTACCTTCCCTCAATATATTTGTGGACGAGAGTGCTCATTTATAACTCTGCACGTTTGTGAATTGCAGTGCCCCTGAGCTCCATTTGTCTCCTCGCTTTTTTGGGAGCTGGCCGCAAAAGCGCAGGATTGCTTCAGGCCCTATTTTGGTTCTGGGGGGTAGTCTGAGCCTGTGGTTCATTCTTCTTCCTGATGGGAAAATGGAATGACCTGTGCCTGTCCCAACACCTAGGGCTAGTCTCTCGTTGTTTCCCCGTCTTCCCGTTCATCCTCAGGACAAATTGCAACCTGGACGAAACAGGAGGTTAAAGGTGCTGATTCTCCAAGTAGAGAGATGGTTAGTCAAGCGGCTGGAATGGCGAACCCGAGCAAAAGGAGAGGAGAAATGAGGTGCGCTTTAGAAACCATTCCCGATCTCACGGCATACCATCTTCTGGGTTTCCCATGCATGTTTTGATGTAGGAAGATTCCCTTGTACCTGGAGATTTGAGACCCATGGGGTGGGTACCCCACGGTATTACTTTAAAGTATCTGCATTTGCTCACCCAACCTCACCAATCCTCTCAGCCCCAAGAGTGTCCAGCCTTATGTCTCATCCAGCTGTGGGTCTAGATATGGTCAATCCAGGTTGCATCAGAGACCCTGAACGGATTTTGTAAGAATTTCTCTCCCTTTCACTGTCTTTGCTTTGTGGGTTTTTTAAAGTAATGTATGTTTAGAATGGGGTTTGGCTGCTTTTCCCTGCTGTGTTTATGCCGCTTTACACCCTCTTGATTCACTTGCAGAGAGATATCGATACATAGGTTTTCAGATTCATACTAGTCAGATATATTCCTGTGCGGTGACTAGGGGGTGTTGAGTCCAGTTCACTGAGCAGGGAGTAGGCCTTGTCTATTACATATTTGGCTTATGGAGCGGTGTCTGAGCTAATTTCAAACCCTTGTTTTATGCATCACCCCACCTCACCTTTCCCGTTAATCAGCCATAGTGTGTCTTCTAAAGGTGTGACTCTGTTCTGTTTTGTAATTCAGTTCAAGTGTAGCGATTTTGACATTCCCTCTATAAGCGATATCTTAGGATAAGTGTCTTTTTCTGTGTGACTTATTTCACTTAGAATCAACGTACCTAAATCCACTCATCATGCTGCTAACTAGCCTTATGACATTGATTTCATGGCTGCGTGATATTCCATTGTGCCAAGTACCACCATTTCTTTATCCATTTTTCTCTTTCCTGGGATATTGAAGGTGTACCAAACCGGAGGTTCTTGGAAACAGAGCAGCCGTAAACTTTAGGGTGCCTGTGTCTTGTTGATTTTTAGTTTTCCCAATTTATATGCCCATGAGTGGAAGTGCCCTATGCTCTCTACGCTGTGTTTATTACTTGTTTCAGGACACACCGTACTCTTCTCCAGAGTGCCTGTTGGCAATTTACATCCCGCCCATCAGCGTAGCAAGGCTCCCATGTCTCCATGGCCTGTCCTGCTTTTCTGGTTTTTACACTTTGTTCAGCATGGCCCTTTTGACCGGTGGCAAGCGAGACTTCTTTGTAGCGCTGATTTGCCCTTCCGGCTTGCTTGGTTGGCCAAAAAGGGCGTATGCGTTTTTTCCTGAATATATACAGGAAAAAACGCATACGCCCTTTTTGGCCAAGGGTATCATTGTCAACGTTTTGCCGCTTTTCATGTGCTTTAAAGGCGAGTCGAATCTACCTCCTGAAATCTGTTTCCTGCAAATCTGCCTTGCTTTCAAATCCTCTTCGTTGCCTTCCCTCAATATATTTGTGGACGAGAGTTCTCAATTATAACTCTGCACGTTTGTGAATTGCAGTGCCCCTGAGCTCCATTTGTCTCCTCGCTTTTTTGGGAGCTGGCCGCAAAAGCGCAGGATTGCTTCAGGCCCTATTTTGGTTCTGGGGGGCAGGCTGAGCCTGTGGTTCATTCTTCTTCCTGATGGGAAAATGGAGTGACCTGTGCCTGTCCCAACACCTAGGGCTAGTCTTTCGTTGGTTCCCCATCTTCCCGTTCATCCTCAGGACAAAATGCAACCTGGACGAAACAGTAGGTTAAAGGTGCTGATTCTCCAAGTAGGGAGATGGTTAGTCAATCGGCTGGAAAGGCGAACCCGAGCACAAGGAGAGGAGAAATGAGGTGCGTTTTAGAAACCTTTCCCGATCTCACGGCATACCATCTTCTGGGTTTCCCATGCATGTTTTGATGTAGGAAGATTCCCTTGTACCTGGAGATTTGAGACCCATGGGGTGGGTACCCCGCGGTATTACTTTAAAGTATCTGCATTTGCTCACCCAACCTCACCAATCCTCTCAGCCCCAAGAGTGTCCAGCCTTATGTCTCATCCAGCTGTGGGTCTAGATATGGTCAATCCAGGTTGCATCAGAGACCCTGAACGGATTTTGTAAGAATTTCTCTCTCTTTCACTGTCTTTGCTTTGTGGGTTTTTTAAAGTAATGTATGTTTAGAATGGGGTTTGGCTGCTTTTCCCTGCTGTGTTTATGCCGCTTTACACCCTCTTGATTCACTTGCAGAGAGATATCGATACATAGGTTTTCAGATTCATACTAGTCAGATATATTCCTGTGCGGTGACTAGGGGGTGTTGAGTCCAGTTCACTGAGCAGGGAGTAGGCCTTGTCTATTACATATTTGGCTTATGGAGCGGTGTCTGAGCTAATTTCAAACCCTTGTTTTATGCATCACCCCACCTCACCTTTCCCGTTAAGCAGCCATAGTGTGTCTTCTAAAGGTGTGACTCTGTTCTGTTTTGTAATTCAGTTCAAGTGTAGCGATTTTGACATTCCCTCTATAAGCGATATCTTAGGATAAGTGTCTTTTTCTGTGTGACTTATTTCACTTAGAATCATCGGACCTAAATCCACTCATCATGCTGCTAACTAGCCTTATGACATTGATTTCATGGCTGAGTGATATTCCATTGTGCCAAGTACCACCATTTCTTTATCCATTTTTCTCTTTCCTGGGATATTGAAGGTGTACCGAAGTGGAGGTTCTTGGAAACAGAGCAGCCGTAAACTTTAGGGTGCCTGTGTCTTGTTGATTTTTAGTTTTCCCAATTTATATGCCCATGAGTGGAAGTGCCCTATGCTCTCTACGCTGTGTTTATTACTTGTTTCAGGACACACCGTACTCTTCTCCAGAGTGCCTTTTGGCAATTTATATCCCGCCCATCAGCGTAGCAAGGCTCCCATGTCTCCATGGCCTGTCCTGCTTTTCTGGTTTTTACTGTTTGTTCACCATGGCCCTTTTGACCGAGGGCAAGCGAGACTTCTTTGTAGCGCTGATTTGCCCTTCCGGCTTGCTTGGTTGGCCAAAAAGGGCGTATGCGTTTTTTCCTGAATATATTCAGGAAAAAACGCATACGCCCTTTTTGGCCAAGGGCATCATTGTCAACGTTTTGCCGCTTTTTATGTGCTTTAAAGGCGAGTCGAATCTACCTCCTGAAATCTGTTTCCTGCAAATCTGCCTTGCTTTCAAATCCTCTTCGTTGCCTTCCCTCAATATATTTGTGGACGAGAGTTCTCATTTATTACTCTGCACGTTTGTGAATTGCAGTGCCCCTGAGCTCCATTTGTCTCCTCGCTTTTTTGGGAGCTGGCCGCAAAAGCGCAGGATTGCTTCAGGCCCTATTTTGGTTCTGGGGGGCAGGCTGAGCCTGTGGTTCATTCTTCTTCCTGATGGGAAAATGGAGTGACCTATGCCTGTCCCAACACCTAGGGCTCGTCTCTCGTTGGTTCCGCGTCTTCCCGTTCATCCTCAGGACAAATTGCAACCTGTACAATCAGGAGGTTAAAGGTGCTGATTCTCCAAGTAGGGAGATGGTTAGTCAAGCGGCTGGAATGGCGAACCCGAGCACAAGGAGAGGAGAAATGAGGTGCGTTTTAGAAACATTTCCCGATCTCATGGCATACCATCTTCTGGGTTTCCCATGCATGTTTTGATGTAGGAAGATTCCCTTGTACCTGGAGATTTGAGACCCATGGGGTGTGTTCTCCGCAGTGTTACTTTAAAGTATCTGCGTTTGCTCACCCAACCTCACCAATCCTCTCAGCCCCAAGAGTGTCCAGCCTTCTGTCTCATCCAGCTGTGGGTCTAGATATGGTCAATCCAGGTTGCATCATAGACCCTGAGCGGATTTTGTAAGAATTTCTCTCTCTTTCACTGTCTTTGTTTTGTGGGTTTTTTAAAGTAATTTATGTTTAGAATCGGGCTTGGCTGCTTTTCCCTGCTGTGTTGATGCCGCTTTACACCCTCTTGATTCACTTGCAGAGAGATATTGATACATAGGTTTTCAGATTCTTACTAGTCAGATATATTCTTGTGTGGTGACTAGGGTGTGTTGAGTGCAGTTCACTGAGCAGGGAGTAGGCCTTGTCTATTACATATTTGGCTTATGGAGCGGTCTCTGAGCTAATTTCAAACCCTTGTTTTATGCATCACCCCACCTCACCTTTCCCGTTAAGCAGCCATAGTGTGTCTTCTAAAGGTGTGACTCTGTTCTGTTTTGTAATTCAGTTCAAGTGTAGCGATTTTGACATTCCCTCTATAAGCGATATCTTAGGATAAGTGTCTTTTTCTGTGTGACTTATTTCACTTAGAATCATCGTATCTAAATCCACTCATCATGCTGCTAACTAGCCTTATGACATTGATTTCATGGTTGAGTGATATTCCATTGTGCCAAGTACCACCATTTCTTTATCCATTTTTCTCTTTCCTGGGATATTGAAGGTGTACCGAAGTGGAGGTTCTTGGAAACAGAGCAGCCGTAAACTTTAGGGTGCCTGTGTCTTGTTGATTTTTATTTTTCCCAATTTATACGCCCTTGAGTGGAAGTGCCCTATGCTCTCTACGCTGTGTTTATTACTTGTTTCAGGACACACCGTACTCTTCTCCAGAGTGCCTGTTGGCAATTTACATCCTGCCCATCAGCGTAGCAAGGCTCCCATGTCTCCATGGCCTGTCCTGCTTTTCTGGTTTTTACTGTTTGTTCAGCATGGCCCTTTTGACCGAGGGCAAGCGAGACTTCTTTGTAGCGCTGATTTGCCCTTCCGGCTTGCTTGGTTGGCCAAAAATGGCGTATGCGTTTTTTCCTGAATATATACAGGAAAAAATGCATACGCCCTTTTTGGACAAGGGTATCATTGTCAACGTTTTGCCGCTTTTCATGTGCTTTAAAGGCGAGTCGAATCTACCTCCTGAAATCTGTTTCCTGCAAATCTGCCTTGTTTTCAAATCCTCTTCGTTGCCTTCCCTCAATATATTTGTGGACGAGAGTTCTCATTTATAACTCTGCACGTTTGTGAATTGCAGTGCCCCTGAGCTCCATTTGTCTCCTCGCTTTTTTGGGAGCTGGCCGCAAAAGCGCAGGATTGCTTCAGGCCCTATTTTGGTTCTGGGGGGCAGGCTGAGCCTGTGGTTCATTCTTCTTCCTGATGGGAAAATGGAGTGACCTGTGCCTGTCCCAAAACCTAGGGCTAGTCTCTCGTTGGTTCCCCATCTTCCCGTTCATCCTCAGGACAAAATGCAACCTGGACGAAACAGTAGGTTAAAGGTGCTGATTCTCCAAGTAGGGAGATGGTTAGTCAATCGGCTGGAAAGGCGAACGCGAGCACAAGGAGAGGAGAAATGAGGTGCGTTTTAGAAACCTTTCCCGATCTCACGGCATACCATCTTCTGGGTTTCCCATGCATGTTTTGATGTAGGAAGATTCCCTTGTACCTGGAGATTTGAGACCCATGGGGTGGGTACCCCACGGTATTACTTTGAAGTATCTGCATTTGCTCACCCAACCTCACCAATCCTCTCAGCCCCAAGAGTGTCCAGCCTTATGTCTCATCCAGCTGTGGGTCTAGATATGGTCAATCCAGGTTGCATCAGAGACCCTGAACGGATTTTGTAAGAATTTCTCTCTCTTTCACTGTCTTTGCTTTGTGGGTTTTTTAAAGTAATGTATGTTTAGAATGGGGTTTGGCTGCTTTTCCCTGCTGTGTTGATGCCGCTTTACACCCTCTTGATTCACTTGCAGAGAGATATCGATACATAGGTTTTCAGATTCATACTAGTCATATATATTCTTGTGCGGTGACTAGGGGGTGTTGAGTCCAGTTCACTGAGCAGGGAGTAGGCATTGTCTATTACATATTTGGCTTATGGAGCGGTGTCTGAGCTAATTTCAAACCCTTGTTTTATGCATCACCCCACCTCACCTTTCCGGTTAAGCAGCCATAGTGTGTCTTCTAAAGGTGTGCCTCTGTTCTGTTTTGTAATTCAGTTCAAGTGTAGCGATTTTGACCTTCCCTCTATAAGCGATATCTTAGGATAAGTGCCTTTTTCTGTGTGACTTATTTCACTTAGAATCATCGTACCTAAATCCACTCATCATGCTGCTAAATAGCCTTATGACATTGATTTCATGGCTGAGTGATATTCCATTGTGCCAAGTACCACCATTTCTTTATCCATTTTTCTCTTTCCTGGTATATTGAAGGTGTACCGAAGCGGAGGTTCTTGGAAACAGAGCAGCCATAAAGTTTGGGGTGCCTGTGTCTTGTTGATTTTTAGTTTTGCCAATTTATACGCCCATGAGTGGAAGTGCCCTATGCTCTCAACGCTGTGTTTATTACTTGTTTCAGGACACACCGTACTCATCTCCAGAGTGCCTGTTGGCAATTTACATCCCGCCCATCAGCGTAGCAAGGCTCCCATGTCTCCATGGCCTGTCCTGCTTTTCTGGTTTTTACACTTTGTTCAGCATGGCCCTTTTGACCGAGGGCAAGCGAGACTTCTTTGTAGCGCTGATTTGCCCTTCCGGCTTGCTTGGTTGGCCAAAAAGGGCGTATGCTTTTTTTCCTGAATATATTCAAGGAAAAACGCATACGCCCTTTTTGGCCAAGGGCATCATTGTCAACGTTTTGCCACTTTTCATGTGCTTTAAAGGCGAGTTGAATCTACCTCCTGAAATCTGTTTCCTGCAAATCTGCCTTGCTTTCAAATCCTCTTTGTTGCCTTCCCTCAATATATTTGTGGACGAGAGTTCTCATTTATAACTCTGCACGTTTGTGAATTGCAGTGCCCCTGAGCTCCATTTGTCTCCTCGCTTTTTTAGGAGCTGGCCGCAAAAGCCCAGGATTGCTTCAGGCCCTATTTTGGTTCTGGGGGGCAGGCTGAGCCTGTGGTTCATTCTTCTTCCTGATGGGAAAATGGAGTGACCTATGCCTGTCCCAACACCTAGGGCTCGTCTCTCCTTGGTTCCGCGTCTTCCCGTTCATCCTCAGGACAAATTGCAACCTGTACAATCAGGAGGTTAAAGGTGCTGATTCTCCAAGTAGGGAGATGGTTAGTCAAGCAGCTGGAATGGTGAACCCGAGCACAAGGAGAGGAGAAATGAGGTGCATTTTAGAAACCTTTCCCGATCTCATGGCATACCATCTTCTGGGTTTCCCAGGCATGTTTTGATGTAGGAAGATGCCCTTGTACCTGGAGATTTGAGACCCATGGGGTGTATTCCCCGCAGTGTTACTTTAAAGTATCTGCGTTTGCTCACCCAACCTCACCAATCCTCTCAGCCCCAAGAGTGTCCAGCCTTATGTCTCATCCAGCTGTGGGTCTAGATATGGTCAATCCAGGTTGCATCATAGACCCTGAACGGATTTTGTAAGAATTTCTCTCTCTTTCACTGTCTTTGTTTTGTGGGTTTTTTAAAGTAATTTATGTTTAGAATCGGGCTTGGCTGCTTTTCCCTGCTGTGTTGATGCCGCTTTACACCCTCTTGATTCACTTGCAGAGAGATATCGATACATAGGTTTTCAGATTCTTACTACTCAGATATATTCTTGTGTGGTGACTAGGGTGTGTTGAGTCCAGTTCACTGAGCAGGGAGTAGGCCTTGTCTATTACATATTTGGCTTATGGAGCGGTCTCTGAGCTAATTTCAAACCCTTGTTTTATGCATCACCCCACCTCACCTTTCCCGTTAAGCAGCCATAGTGTGTCTTCTAAAGGTGTGACTCTGTTCTGTTTTGTAATTCAGTTCAAGTGTAGCGATTTTGACATTCCCTCTATAAGCGATATCTTAGGATAAGTGTCTTTTTCTGTGTGACTTATTTCACTTAGAATCATCGTACCTAAATCCACTCATCATGCTGCTAACTAGCCTTATGACATTGATTTCATGGCTGAGTGATATTCCATTGTGCCAAGTACCACCATTTCTTTATCCATTTTTCTCTTTCCTGGGATATTGAAGGTGTACCGAAGCGGAGGTTCTTGGCAACAGAGCAGCCGTAAAGTTTGGGGTGCCTGTGTCTTGTTGATTTTTAGTTTTCCCAATTTATACGCCCATGAGTGGAAGTGCCCTATGCTCTCTACGCTGTGTTTATTACTTGTTTCAGGACACACCGTACTCTTCTCCAGAGTGCCTGTTGGCAAATTACATCCCGCCCATCAGCGTAGCAAGGCTCCCATGTCTCCATGGCCTGTCCTGCTTTTCTGGTTTTTACAATTTGTTCAGCATGGCCCTTTTGACCGAGGGCAAGCGAGACTTCTTTGTAGTGCTGATTTGCCCTTCCGGCTTGCTTGGTTGGCCAAAAAGGGCGTATGCGTTTCTTCCTGAATATATTCAGGAAAAAACGCATACGCCCTTTTTGGCCAAGGGCATCATTGTCAACGTTTTGCCGCTTTTCATGTGCTTTAAAGGCGAGTCGAATCTACCTCCTGAAATCTGTTTCCTGCAAATCTGCCTTGCTTTCAAATCCTCTTCGTTGCCTTCCCTCAATATATTTGTGGACGAGAGTTCTCATTTATAACTCTGCACGTTTGTGAATTGCAGTGCCCCTGAGCTCCATTTGTCTCCTCGCTTTTTTGGGAGATGGCCGCAAAAGCGCAGGATTGCTTCAGGCCCTATTTTGGTTCTGGGGGGCAGGCTGAGCCTGTGGTTCATTCTTCTTCCTGATGGGAAAATGGAGTGAACTATGCCTGTCCCAACACCTAGGGCTCGTCTCTCGTTAGTTCCGCGTCTTCCCGTTCATCCTCAGGACAAATTGCAACCTGTACAATCAGGAGGTTAAAGGTGCTGATTCTCCAAATAGGGAGATGGTTAGTCAAGCAGCTGGAATGGTGAACCCGAGCACAATGAGAGGAGAAATGAGGTGCGTTTTAGAAACATTTCCCGATCTCATGGCATACCATCTTCTGGGTTTCCCATGCATGTTTTGATGTAGGAAGATTCCCTTGTACCTGGAGATTTGAGACCCATGGGGTGGGTACCCCACGGTATTACTTTAAAGTATCTGCATTTGCTCACCCAACCTCACCAATCCTCTCAGCCCCAAGAGTGTCCAGCCTTATGTCTCATCCAGCTGTGGGTCTAGATATGGTCAATCCAGGTTGCATCAGAGACCCTGAACGGATTTTGTAAGAATTTCTCTCTCTTTCACTGTCTTTGCTTTGTGGGTTTTTTAAAGTAATGTATGTTTAGAATGGGGTTTGGCTGCTTTTCCCTGCTGTGTTTATGCCGCTTTACACCCTCTTGATTCACTTGCAGAGAGATATCTATACATAGGTTTTCAGATTCATACTAGTCAGATATATTCTTGTGCGGTGACTAGGGGGTGTTGAGTCCAGTTCACTGAGCAGGGAGTAGGCATTGTCTATTACATATTTGGCTTATGGAGCGGTGTCTGAGCTAATTTCAAACCCTTGTTTTATGCATCACCCCACCTCACCTTTCCGGTTAAGCAGCCATAGTGTGTCTTCTAAAGGTGTGCCTCTGTTCTGTTTTGTAATTCAGTTCAAGTGTAGCGATTTTGACCTTCCCTCTATAAGCGATATCTTAGGATAAGTGCCTTTTTCTGTGTGACTTATTTCACTTAGAATCATCGTACCTAAATCCACTCATCATGCTGCTAAATAGCCTTATGACATTGATTTCATAGCTGAGTGATATTGCATTGTGCCAAGTACCACCATTTCTTTAGCCATTTTTCTCTTTCCTGGGATATTGAAGGTGTACCGAAGCGGAGGTTCTTGGAAACAGAGCAGCCATAAAGTTTGGGGTGCCTGTGTCTTGCTGATTTTTAGTTTTGCCAATTTATACGCCCATGAGTGGAAGTGCCCTATGCTCTCAACGCTGTGTTTATTACTTGTTTCAGGACACACCGTACTCATCTCCAGAGTGCCTGTTGGCAATTTACATCCCGCCCATCAGCGTAGCAAGGCTCCCATGTCTCCATGGCCTGTCCTGCTTTTCTGGTTTTTACACTTTGTTCAGCATGGCCCTTTTGACCGAGGGCAAGCGAGACTTCTTTGTAGCGCTGATTTGCCCTTCCGGCTTGCTTGGTTGGCCAAAAAGGGCGTATGCGTTTTTTCCTGAATATATTCAGGAAAAAACGCATACGCCCTTTTTGGCCAAGGGCATCATTGTCAACGTTTTGCCGCTTTTCATGTCCTTTAAAGGCGAGTCGAATCTACCTCCTGAAATCTGTTTCCTGCAAATCTGCCTTGCTTTCAAATCCTCTTCGTTGCCTTCCCTCAATATATTTGTGGACGAGAGTTCTCATTTATAACTCTGCACGTTTGTGAATTGCAGTGCCCCTGAGCTCCATTTGTCTCCTCGCTTTTTTGGGAGCTGGCCGCAAAAGCGCAGGATTGCTTCAGGCCCTATTTTGGTTCTGGGGGGCAGGCTGAGCCTGTGGTTCATTCTTCTTCCTGATGGGAAAATGGAGTGACCTATGCCTGTCCCAAAACCTAGGGCTAGTCTCTCGTTGGTTCCGCGTCTTCCCGTTCATCCTCAGGACAAATTGCAACCTGTACAATCAGGAGGTTAAAGGTGCTGATTCTCCAAATAGGGAGATGGTTAGTCAAGCAGCTGGAATGGTGAACCCGAGCACAATGAGAGGAGAAATGAGGTGCGTTTTAGAAACCTTTCCCGATCTCATGGCATACCATCTTCTGGGTTTCCCATGCATGTTTTGATGTAGGAAGATGCCCTTGTACCTGGAGATTTGAGACCCATGGGGTGGGTACCCCGCGGTATTACTTTAAAATATCTGCATTTGCTCACCCAACCTCACCAATCCTCTCAGCCCCAAGAGTGTCCAGCCTTATGTCTCATCCAGCTGTGGGTCTAGATATGGTCAATCCAGGTTGCATCAGAGACCCTGAACGGATTTTGTAAGAATTTCTCTCTCTTTCACTGTCTTTGCTTTGTGGGTTTTTTAAAGTAATGTATGTTTAGAATGGGGTTTGGCTGCTTTTCCCTGCTGTGTTGATGCCGCTTTACACCCTCTTGATTCACTTGCAGAGAGATATCGATACATTGGTTTTCAGATTCATACTACTCAGATATATTCCTGTGCGGTGACTAGGGGGTGTTGAGTCCAGTTCACTGAGCAGGGAGTAGGCCTTGTCTATTACATATTTGGCTTATGCAGCGGTGTCTGAGCTAATTTCAAACCCTTGTTTTATGCATCACCCCACCTCACCTTTCCCGTTAAGCAGCCATAGTGTGTCTTCTAAAGGTGTGACTCTGTTCTGTTTTGTAATTCAGTTCAAGTGTAGCGATTTTGACATTCCCTGTATAAGCGATATCTTAGGATAAGTGTCTTTTTCTGTGTGACTTATTTCCCTTAGAATCATCGTACCTAAATCCACTCATCATGCTGCTAACTAGCCTTATGACATTGATTTCATGGCTGAGTGATATTCCATTGTGCCAAGTACCACCATTTCTTTATCCATTTTTCTCTTTCCTGGGATATTGAAGGTGTACCGAAGCGGAGATTCTTGGCAACAGATCAGCCGTAAAGTTTTGGGTGCCTGTGTCGTGTTGATTTTTAGTTTTCCCAATTTATACGCCCATGAGTGGAAGTGCCCTATGCTCTCAACGCTGGGTTTATTACTTGTTTCAGGACACACCGTACTCTTCTCCAGAGTGCCTGTTGGCAATTTATATCCCACCCATCAGCGTAGCAAGGCTCCCATGTCTCCATGGCCTGTCCTGCTTTTCTGGTTTTTACACTTTGTTCAGCATGGCCCTTTTGACCGAGGGCAAGCGAGACTTCTTTGTAGCGCTGATTTGCCCTTCCGGCTTGCTTGGTTGGCCAAAAAGGGCGTATGCGTTTTTTCCTGAATATATTCAGGAAAAAACGCATACGCCCTTTTTGGCCAAGGGCATCATTGTCAACGTTTTGCCGCTTTTCATGTGCTTTAAAGGCGAGTCGAATCTACCTCCTGAAATCTGTTTCCTGCAAATCTGCCTTGCTTTCAAATCCTCTTCGTTGCCTTCCCTCAATATATTTGTGGACGAGAGTTCTCATTTATAACTCTGCATGTTTGTGAATTGCAGTGCCCTTGAGCTCCATTTGTCTCCTCGCTTTTTTGGGAGCTGGCCGCAAAAGCGCAGGATTGCTTCAGGCCCTATTTTGGTTCTGGGGGGCAGGCTGAGCCTGTGGTTCATTCTTCTTCCTGATGGGAAAATGGAGTGACCTGTGCCTGTCCCAACACCTAGGGCTAGTCTCTCGTTGTTTCCCCGTCTTCCCGTTCATCCTCAGGACAAATTGCAACCTGGACGAAACAGGAGGTTAAAGGTGCTGATTCTCCAAGTAGGGAGATGGTTAGTCAAGCGGCTGGAATGGCGAACCCGAGCACAAGGAGAGGAGAAATGAGGTGCGTTTTAGAAACCTTTCCCGATCTCACGGCATACCATCTTCTGGGTTTCCCATGCATGTTTTGATGTAGGAAGATTCCCTTGTACCTGGAGATTTGAGACCCATGGGGTGGGTACCCCGCGGTATTACTTTAAAGTATCTGCATTTGCTCACCCAACCTCACCAATCCTCTCAGCCCCAAGAGTGTCCAGCCTTATGTCTCATCCAGCTGTGGGTCTAGATATGGTCAATCCAGGTTGCATCAGAGACCCTGAACGGATTTTGTAAGAATTTCTCTCTCTTTCACTGTCTTTGCTTTGTGGGTTTTTTAAAGTAATGTATGTTTAGAATGGGGTTTGGCTGCTTTTCCCTGCTGTGTTTATGCCACTTTACACCCTCTTGATTCACTTGCAGAGAGATATCAATACATAGGTTTTCAGATTCATACTAGTCAGATATATTCTTGTGCGGTGACTAGGGGGTGTTGAGTCCAGTTCACTGAGCAGGGAGTAGGCCTTGTCTATTACATATTTGGCTTATGGAGCGGTGTCTGAGCTAATTTCAAACCCTTGTTTTATGCATCACCCCACCTCACCTTTCCGGTTAAGCAGCCATAGTGTGTCTTCTAAAGGTGTGCCTCTGTTCTGTTTTGTAATTCAGTTCAAGTGTAGCGATTTTGATATTCCCTCTATAAGCGATATCTTAGGATAAGTGTCTTTTTCTGTGTGACTTATTTCACTTAGAATCATCGTACCTAAATCTACTCATCATGCTGCTAACTAGCCTTATGACATTGATTTCATGGCTGAGTGATATTCCATTGTGCCAAGTACCACCATTTCTTTATCCATTTTTCTCTTTCCTGGGATATTGAAGGTGTACCGAAGCGGAGGTTCTTGGAAACAGAGCAGCCGTAAACTTTAGGGTGCCTGTGTCTTGTTGATTTTTAGTTTTCCCAATTTATACGCCCATGAGTGGAAGTGCCCTATGCTCTCTACGCTGTGTTTATTACTTGTTTCAGGACACACCGTACTCTTCTCCAGAGTGCCTGTTGGCAATTTACATCCCGCCCATCAGCGTAGCAAGGCTCCCATGTCTCCATGGCCTGTCCTGCTTTTCTGGTTTTTACAATTTGTTCAGCATGGCCCTTTTGACCGAGGGCAAGCGAGACTTCTTTGTAGTGCTGATTTGCCCTTCCGGCTTGCTTGGTTGGCCAAAAAGGGCGTATGCGTTTCTTCCTGAATATATTCAGGAAAAAACGCATACGCCCTTTTTGGCCAAGGGCATCATTGTCAACGTTTTGCCGCTTTTCATATGCTTTAAAGGCGAGTCGATTCTACCTCCTGAAATCTGTTTCCTGCAAATCTGCCTTGCTTTCAAATCCTCTTCGTTGCCTTCCCTCAATATATTTGTGGACGAGAGTTCTCATTTATAACTCTGCACGTTTGTGAATTGCAGTGCCCCTGAGCTCCATTTGTCTCCTCGCTTTTTTGGGAGCTGGCCGCAAAAGCGCAGGATTGCTTCAGGCCCTATTTTGGTTCTGGGGGGCAGGCTGAGCCTGTGGTTCATTCTTCTTCCTGATGGGAAAATGGAGTGACCTATGCCTGTCCCAACACCTAGGGCTCGTCTCTCATTGGTTCCACGTCTTCCCGTTCATCCTCAGGACAGATTGCAACCTGTACAATCAGGAGGTTAAAGGTGCTCATTCTCCAAATAGGGAGATGGTTAGTCAAGCAGCTGGAATGGTGAACCCGAGCACAAGGAGAGGAGAAATGAGGTGCGTTTTAGAAACCTTTCCCGATCTCATGGCATACCATCTTCTGGGTTTCCCATGCATGTTTTGATGTAGGAAGATGCCCTTGTACCTGGAGATTTGAGACCCATGGGGTGTGTTCCCCGCAGTGTTACTTTAAAGTATCTGCGTTTGCTCACCCAACCTCACCAATCCTCTCAGCCCCAAGAGTGTCCAGCCTTATGTCTCATCCAGCTGTGGGTCTAGATATGGTCAATCCAGGTTGCATCAGAGACCCTGAACGGATTTTGTAAGAATTTCTCTCTCTTTCACTGTCTTTGTTTTGTGGGTTTTTTAAGTAATTTATGTTTAGAATCGGGCTTGGCTGCTTTTCCCTGCTGTGTTGATGCCGCTTTACACCCTCTTGATTCACTTGCAGAGAGATATCGATACATAGGTTTTCAGATTCTTACTAGTCAGATATATTCTTGTGTGGTGACTAGGGTGTGTTGAGTCCAGTTCACTGAGCAGGGAGTAGGCCTTGTCTATTACATATTTGGCTTATGGAGCGGTCTCTGAGCTAATTTCAAACCCTTGTTTTATGCATCACCCCACCTCACCTTTCCCGTTAAGCAGCCATAGTGTGTCTTCTAAAGGTGTGACTCTGTTCTGTTTTGTAATTCAGTTCAAGTGTAGCGATTTTGACATTCCCTCTATAAGCGATATCTTAGGATAAGTGTCTTTTTCTGTGTGACTTATTTCACTTAGAATCATCGTATCTAAATCCACTCATCATGCTGCTAACTAGCCTTATGACATTGATTTCATGGTTGAGTGATATTCCATTGTGCCAAGTACCACCATTTCTTTATCCATTTTTCTCTTTCCTGGGATATTGAAGGTGTACCGAAGTGGAGGTTCTTGGAAACAGAGCAGCCGTAAACTTTAGGGTGCCTGTGTCTTGTTGATTTTTATTTTTCCCAATTTATACGCCCTTGAGTGGAAGTGCCCTATGCTCTCTACGCTGTGTTTATTACTTGTTTCAGGACACACCGT
Source organism: Eubalaena glacialis (assembly GCF_028564815.1). Taxonomy (NCBI): domain Eukaryota; kingdom Metazoa; phylum Chordata; class Mammalia; order Artiodactyla; family Balaenidae; genus Eubalaena; species Eubalaena glacialis. Next base: position 3,799 of record NW_026871360.1, on the reverse strand, counting down.
ACTCTTCTCCAGAGTGCCTGTTGGCAATTTACATCCTGCCCATCAGCGTAGCAAGGCTCCCATGTCTCCATGGCCTGTCCTGCTTTTCTGGTTTTTACTGTTTGTTCAGCATGGCCCTTTTGACCGAGGGCAAGCGAGACTTCTTTGTAGCGCTGATTTGCCCTTCCGGCTTGCTTGGTTGGCCAAAAATGGCGTATGCGTTTTTTCCTGAATATATACAGGAAAAAATGCATACGCCCTTTTTGGACAAGGGTATCATTGTCAACGTTTTGCCGCTTTTCATGTGCTTTAAAGGCGAGTCGAATCTACCTCCTGAAATCTGTTTCCTGCAAATCTGCCTTGTTTTCAAATCCTCTTCGTTGCCTTCCCTCAATATATTTGTGGACGAGAGTTCTCATTTATAACTCTGCACGTTTGTGAATTGCAGTGCCCCTGAGCTCCATTTGTCTCCTCGCTTTTTTGGGAGCTGGCCGCAAAAGCGCAGGATTGCTTCAGGCCCTATTTTGGTTCTGGGGGGCAGGCTGAGCCTGTGGTTCATTCTTCTTCCTGATGGGAAAATGGAGTGACCTGTGCCTGTCCCAAAACCTAGGGCTAGTCTCTCGTTGGTTCCCCATCTTCCCGTTCATCCTCAGGACAAAATGCAACCTGGACGAAACAGTAGGTTAAAGGTGCTGATTCTCCAAGTAGGGAGATGGTTAGTCAATCGGCTGGAAAGGCGAACGCGAGCACAAGGAGAGGAGAAATGAGGTGCGTTTTAGAAACCTTTCCCGATCTCACGGCATACCATCTTCTGGGTTTCCCATGCATGTTTTGATGTAGGAAGATTCCCTTGTACCTGGAGATTTGAGACCCATGGGGTGGGTACCCCACGGTATTACTTTGAAGTATCTGCATTTGCTCACCCAACCTCACCAATCCTCTCAGCCCCAAGAGTGTCCAGCCTTATGTCTCATCCAGCTGTGGGTCTAGATATGGTCAATCCAGGTTGCATCAGAGACCCTGAACGGATTTTGTAAGAATTTCTCTCTCTTTCACTGTCTTTGCTTTGTGGGTTTTTTAAAGTAATGTATGTTTAGAATGGGGTTTGGCTGCTTTTCCCTGCTGTGTTGATGCCGCTTTACACCCTCTTGATTCACTTGCAGAGAGATATCGATACATAGGTTTTCAGATTCATACTAGTCATATATATTCTTGTGCGGTGACTAGGGGGTGTTGAGTCCAGTTCACTGAGCAGGGAGTAGGCATTGTCTATTACATATTTGGCTTATGGAGCGGTGTCTGAGCTAATTTCAAACCCTTGTTTTATGCATCACCCCACCTCACCTTTCCGGTTAAGCAGCCATAGTGTGTCTTCTAAAGGTGTGCCTCTGTTCTGTTTTGTAATTCAGTTCAAGTGTAGCGATTTTGACCTTCCCTCTATAAGCGATATCTTAGGATAAGTGCCTTTTTCTGTGTGACTTATTTCACTTAGAATCATCGTACCTAAATCCACTCATCATGCTGCTAAATAGCCTTATGACATTGATTTCATGGCTGAGTGATATTCCATTGTGCCAAGTACCACCATTTCTTTATCCATTTTTCTCTTTCCTGGTATATTGAAGGTGTACCGAAGCGGAGGTTCTTGGAAACAGAGCAGCCATAAAGTTTGGGGTGCCTGTGTCTTGTTGATTTTTAGTTTTGCCAATTTATACGCCCATGAGTGGAAGTGCCCTATGCTCTCAACGCTGTGTTTATTACTTGTTTCAGGACACACCGTACTCATCTCCAGAGTGCCTGTTGGCAATTTACATCCCGCCCATCAGCGTAGCAAGGCTCCCATGTCTCCATGGCCTGTCCTGCTTTTCTGGTTTTTACACTTTGTTCAGCATGGCCCTTTTGACCGAGGGCAAGCGAGACTTCTTTGTAGCGCTGATTTGCCCTTCCGGCTTGCTTGGTTGGCCAAAAAGGGCGTATGCTTTTTTTCCTGAATATATTCAAGGAAAAACGCATACGCCCTTTTTGGCCAAGGGCATCATTGTCAACGTTTTGCCACTTTTCATGTGCTTTAAAGGCGAGTTGAATCTACCTCCTGAAATCTGTTTCCTGCAAATCTGCCTTGCTTTCAAATCCTCTTTGTTGCCTTCCCTCAATATATTTGTGGACGAGAGTTCTCATTTATAACTCTGCACGTTTGTGAATTGCAGTGCCCCTGAGCTCCATTTGTCTCCTCGCTTTTTTAGGAGCTGGCCGCAAAAGCCCAGGATTGCTTCAGGCCCTATTTGGTTCTGGGGGCAGGCTGAGCCTGTGGTTCATTCTTCTTCCTGATGGGAAAATGGAGTGACCTATGCCTGTCCCAACACCTAGGGCTCGTCTCTCCTTGGTTCCGCGTCTTCCCGTTCATCCTCAGGACAAATTGCAACCTGTACAATCAGGAGGTTAAAGGTGCTGATTCTCCAAGTAGGGAGATGGTTAGTCAAGCAGCTGGAATGGTGAACCCGAGCACAAGGAGAGGAGAAATGAGGTGCATTTTAGAAACCTTTCCCGATCTCATGGCATACCATCTTCTGGGTTTCCCAGGCATGTTTTGATGTAGGAAGATGCCCTTGTACCTGGAGATTGAGACCCATGGGTGTATTCCCCGCAGTGTTACTTTAAAGTATCTGCGTTTGCTCACCCAACCTCACCAATCCTCTCAGCCCCAAGAGTGTCCAGCCTTATGTCTCATCCAGCTGTGGGTCTAGATATGGTCAATCCAGGTTGCATCATAGACCCTGAACGGATTTTGTAAGAATTTCTCTCTCTTTCACTGTCTTTGTTTTGTGGGTTTTTTAAAGTAATTTATGTTTAGAATCGGGCTTGCTGCTTTTCCTGCTGTGTTGATGCCGCTTTACACCCTCTTGATTCACTTGCAGAGAGATATCGATACATAGGTTTTCAGATTCTTACTACTCAGATATATTCTTGTGTGGTGACTAGGGTGTGTTGAGTCCAGTTCACTGAGCAGGGAGTAGGCCTTGTCTATTACATATTTGGCTTATGGAGCGGTCTCTGAGCTAATTTCAAACCTTGTTTTATGCATCACCCCACCTCACCTTTCCCGTTAAGCAGCCATAGTGTGTCTTCTAAAGGTGTGACTCTGTTCTGTTTTGTAATTCAGTTCAAGTGTAGCGATTTTGACATTCCCTCTATAAGCGATATCTTAGGATAAGTGTCTTTTCTGTGTGACTTATTTCACTTAGAATCATCGTACCTAAATCCACTCATCATGCTGCTAACTAGCCTTATGACATTGATTTCATGGCTGAGTGATATTCCATTGTGCCAAGTACCACCATTTCTTTATCCATTTTTCTCTTTCCTGGGATATTGAAGGTGTACCGAAGCGGAGGTTCTTGGCAACAGAGCAGCCGTAAAGTTTGGGGTGCCTGTGTCTTGTTGATTTTTAGTTTTCCCAATTTATACGCCCATGAGTGGAAGTGCCCTATGCTCTCTACGCTGTGTTTATTACTTGTTTCAGGACACACCGTACTCTTCTCCAGAGTGCCTGTTGGCAAATTACATCCCGCCCATCAGCGTAGCAAGGCTCCCATGTCTCCATGGCCTGTCCTGCTTTTCTGGTTTTTACAATTTGTTCAGCATGGCCCTTTTGACCGAGGGCAAGCGAGACTTCTTTGTAGTGCTGATTTGCCCTTCCGGCTTGCTTGGTTGGCCAAAAAGGGCGTATGCGTTTCTTCCTGAATATATTCAGGAAAAAACGCATACGCCCTTTTTGGCCAAGGGCATCATTGTCAACGTTTTGCCGCTTTTCATGTGCTTT